>NC_086284.1:204883124-205114797 GCF_963924245.1 Chroicocephalus ridibundus
TAAAAAGATGTTTGATTCTACTCAAATGGCACTATTACAAAAGCCACAACAGTGCAATTCTGATTTTAAGGAGGTGGAAAGGGAAGGTAAGAGAAATGAAAATATACAATCAAATAAACTATCAATGGCATATGTATTTCACCTCTAAGAAGCATCTTTAATGCAAATTATTCCTTCATCACCCATAACAGACAGTAAAATTACAGAACACCCCAAGAGCAGAAAGCTCATTCATTTCTGAACTCTGTACTCAGTAGTGCAGGTCAGGAACTTGATGATTATCTCCAAGTAATCAACTCTGAAAAGCCACTCTTGTTTTTCTAGCTTGTCTGCGTCCTTCCTCCTCCTCCTTCTGCCTTGTTTTCCCCTCTATTTTCTCTCTCTCTTCCTTTCCCATTTTCCTGCCAAAATTAACAAGCTGATTTATTTTGGGAACGTTACCTTCTCCTTCCTTCCTGCCAGCTGCCAAGATTTGAAAGTACCTGTTCTGGTAGCCTAACAGACCGAAGGTCAGAGATAAGGTACAGATACAACACGCTGGTCTGACAAGAAAGATACTTGTTTGAGAAACGAATTGTTCTTCCAAGTCACAAGAATTTCTCAAAACCAAAGCCACTCGTGTACAAAAGCCAAAAAATCCTCTAACAAACAAATTCAAAAGAAAAACAAAAAAACATGCCCAACTTTACTTTTCAATTTTCCTATTCTACTTGATTAAAGCCTGCTTGGGACATCATGTGCTTCTCTCTTGTCCTCAGCCTTTCGATGTTTTGGAACACTAAGGGAATGGTCATTAGTTAGCTTGTAAAGACTTTTTTTTAATTCAACTTCATGTTCAAAACTTGTTGCGACAGATGTTTTCTAGAAGCATGCTTCACAGGACTGTAATTACTGCCATTTTCTTCAGAGACTAAATGAATTTATTTACGAATTAGTGCTTTAGAATAAGTCAATTTATCACGCTGAAACAAATGGCAATGTTAACAAGGAGCCCATTAATGAAAACATGTCTATTTTTGAGGGACGAAAATAAATTTGGGACGAAAGTAAACGGGGACTGTGGCGGAGAAGGGGTTCAGCAGGAACTCTGCAGCACCCACCCAAACCGCGCTGGGCCGGAATGCCAGGGTGGAAATGCTTCCCGTGGTTTTTACTTCTGGTATTTGCCTTCCCCCAGCCTACCGCCGAAGTCTCCGGCAAGCTCTACGCCTGCAGCAATTCACGGGATGGAGTTTAATAGGGAGAACAGCTTCTCCAAGCAAAACACAGCGTACTGGCAAGACGGGCTCTACACCCGGGACTCGTGCTGGCACGGCGGCTCCGATGGCGGATCCTCGCTCCGCAGCCCCGACTCGCACGGCTGTGCCAGGAACGGGCCGGGGAGGCAGAGCCCAGCGCATGATTCACGCTGTTTGTGCACACACGGCCCCTTCGCATGACAGCGGCCGAACCGACTCCGCTGGCGGTCGTGTGCCGTACCCCCACGCCGGCGAAAGGCAGAACAAACATCGCGGCTGCGGTTACATGGGGAAGGTGTTTACAGCAAAAGCCCCGGGGCGGCGGCCCGGCGGGGAGCCCCTGCCCCAGACGGTCCCTCTCCCATTGCGCCCCCCCGCCGCGAGGCCGAGGCCGCACCCGGGAGCACGCCCCCCCCCCCCCCGCGTCATGTGATCCCCGCCTGGACGCTGCCCTTGTTTATAAACTGCTGCCGCCAGCGCGCATGCGCGCAAGACCCCATTCATTCACAACTGCGTAACAGCCCGGCCTGGACGGGGGGAAGCGGCGGGGGCGCCCCCCCGCACCGGCCCAGACACCCCCCGAGCCCCACAGACACCCCTCTACCCCCGGGCGGCACCGGCAGCCCCGGCGCGGGGCTCACTCGGAGACAAGTTTCCCCCCCCCTTCTTCCTCCTCTTTCCCCAAGCAGCCGCTGCTCCCCGCGGCGGGGCAGAGCGCCCTCGCTCCGACAGAGCGGGGCAGGCGGGCGGCTCCCCGGGGAAAAAGGGGAGGGGGGAGACGGCACACGGACGGGGGGAACACCGGCTCTATTCCGCTCGTTTTCGCGGTCTGGCGCCGCAGCGGAAGGGCCCCAAGGCGGGGTCGGCACCCCGCGCACCCCACGGCTGTTAGACCGAGCTCCGCCGGACCGCTGAGGGAAGGCGCCCGGTAAACAATGTCCCGGCTGCCGCCGCCGCCACAAACCACGACCCAGCGGCCCCCTCAGCTCGGCCCGTGGCCGCCGCCGCTCCTCTCCGGCCCGGGGGGACCCGTCCGCCCCCCGCCGCGGCCGCGCAGCCCCCCAGAAACGGCAGCTCCAAACTTTGTAGCACTTACCAAACCCGTCGCCATTACCGAATTCCCCTCGTCTCCCCCCCCACCCCCGCCTCCTCCCCACAGCGGAGTCCCGCCCGAGCCCGGCCATCCTCGGTCGCCGAGTGGTGGAAGACGACGTTGCTCAAGCCGCAGCCGCCTCCTATTGGCTCTCTGGCCTGTCTATCAGGAATCCGCCCGAAGGGCGGACATGTTTTGACTCTCCTGCGCAGCGGATTGTACCACGCTGCACGTCAATCATCCCCGGCCAGCGCCCCGATTGGCCAGCGCCCCCGCTGTCTCGCCGAGGGGCACGCTGGGGGCTGTAGTCTTCGCCATGGCCGTCGCCTGCCAGCTTGGTCGCGCTCGGACGACAGCTCCCAGCGTGCCCCGCGCGGCGCTCGGCCGATAGTAAACAAGAGTCACAAGGACACGTGTACGGCGCCGCCGCTCCGCCCCCGGCCGGGCCCCACCGAGACACCCCGGGCGCCCGCACCGGGGCTGCCGCGGGGCCGCCGGCGGATCCGGAGGAGAGGCCGCCCCGCCCGCCGGGCCCGGCTGGCTCCCGGAGCGCCGCCGGGCCGGGGGAGGCGCGGGCCCCGAGATGGCGGCGGGGCGCTGACTCACGGCATCGGCCTGGGATGGGTGACCGGGCACCCGGCTGGTGCCGGCCTGGGGCGACCCCGCGGGGGGTGGGGGGCAGTGATTTACCGGCCATAATCGTCAGTCCGAGTCGCTGGCGGAAAGCGGGGCCCGGTCGCCTGTCGCCAAATGCCGAGAGCGGGCAGGGGAAGTCGGTAAAGGTCAGAGGATGAGTCAGCAGCTCCGGCGCCGGCCCTCTGCCATCGAGAGAGACAGCGGTGTCGGCCTCGGTCCAAAAGAGGAGTTTGTGAGGAAAAAATAATATATTATTTTTAATCCATACAGGTTTATAAGTCCATTAGTGGCTCCCAGACATTCCCATACATTGATCGCCAAAATAAACAAGCTGGTTTGTTTCAACTTTCCTTCTGTTTTACTGACAGAGAAGAGAGACTGGAGATACTAGGAGATTTGCCCACTCACACCCGAATTCCGGGAGATTGCAGAGAACTGAGTCCCGAAGCCAAATCCTGACCATAAAATACACTACCATGCATAATCCAATACATGCACAATTCAGAAACAATCAATAGGATTTTAGAAACTGATGGAGAGTTTCAAGGTTTTGCAACTGTTGGGATCTTTTCCAAGAAAAGCTTTTCTTCCTCACCCTGCTTTCAATCGTGTACGCGTGTCCTAAACCATATACCAGAGCTTTTGTTGTAATTTGGTATCTACAACAGTTCTGACTTTCAGGCACGCCAACATAGCTCTGCAAGAAAATAAGCAAACCCAAAAGTTAACTATTACAATTTAAATAGAAATTGTTCCGTACTTAGAGCTCTGCTCGAGCTCCATGTCCCATGAAACACGCAGTTCGCGGCCACTAGAGGGAATGCTGGTTTTATTGTTTCCACAGGTCTACAAGGGTAACACGGCTGAAAAGGAAAGGAAAACTAAATGCCACACACCGAAATTGTACTTAGCATCAAAACACACTGATGTCACCGGCACATCAATTTAAGATTTGGCTTTTCCGAGAAGTAATAGTTTGCCTGTTAGTAAAGTCATTGCCATCTATAGGCACTGCTTGGAGAGAGACATTAATTTCAAAACCATTCAATGTCTTCTGCAGTGTGAATTGGAAATTATTAATTTTTATATGTTTATGTGCAAGTTTAGCTTAAAAAAAGTAAAAGGAGTAGAAAACCCAATCCCATGGAATTTAACTAAAAATCTTCTGTGCTTAATCACCTAACAAACCAACCCTTTACAAATCATTTTCCCAGTTTGAAAACACAAGGAATTACTTGAGCAAATGCCTCCAGGAAAAATCTGAAAATTAATGTTGAGATTCAACTATTAAGTGACTAGACAGCTTATCAACTGTCTAATCCTACATCCCACAAGCTCAGATTTTTCCTATATTTAGAATTCAGGCTTTTCCTAAACAATGGATACATCTTTATATAAAGAAAGCTTTCATGGCATCCTCTCTCTAAAATAATTTTTTTAATAAACTGAAAACTGGTAAACCAGGAATCATTTTTTTTACACAATAAAATTAACTTTAAGGCTGTGTTCCTTCCCTTCCCCTTTCTCTTTTGATCTCCCTTACACATCTAAGCAGCCTTTAGGCTCTTTGGAGAGAGACCCAAACTTCTTGGGTTTTTAATACATTTTAACTGCGAACGCTGCATTTGCAGATGGTGGCTTGGCAGAAGACCTGTACGTGCAGATGTCTCCATTCTGCAAAGGGGCTGTACAGCCACTTGTAAGGTAAAACTCACAGTTTACTCTTCCGAGAGCTTCGTCTGCCGCAGCGTGGGAGATGGAGGGCGCAGAGGCCAGATCAAGCGGCCACAGAAGATAAAAAAATCCTGTCTCAGGCCCCATCAGATTCTTCAGAAAAAGACCGTCGCCCGAAAGGTTCCTCCCTTGTTTTGGAGCATATCTCCACCCTACTATGTACTTTTTCTCCCCAAAAGGAAAAGCATTTTTCCCAAACTAAACGTTAAATCTATTTGCTGTAAAGGTTCACAGTTCTTTACAAGACCTTATGCGTGAGTGTTAGATGTGAAGCCCAGTTCTCTGAGATCCACTGGCCCAGATTCCAGGTACAGGTTGAGACAAGTAAACACTGCTCCTGAATTAAAGCCTCGATATCACACTTACCATCTATGACATACCCAGAAAGCACAAAAATATGAATCCTACCTAGGACTGAGATTAAAATCTTGTAAAGATGAGTGTCTGAATTGTTTTGAGAGTCTAAAACCAGACATGTAACAGCCTTCTTATTTCCAAATATACCTTTTCTCCTTTGCATACGGTAAATTAACATTTACTCAGTAAGGATGTAAAAGAAAATGAGTAAAAAGACAATAGTGCATGCAGTTGATGGCAGCAGGACACATAAAACTGTCTCAAAGCTTACTTACTAACCCCCTTCGTTGAAGTCAAATATATATCTTCTACCTTTTAGAACTAAGATTATGTCAATGCCATACTCCTTGCTCTGCATGCCTAGTCTTTAATTAAATCATTACTCCCCCCACACACACCCTACCTCGCCTTACTCCATGCCCAAAATGAGTGGGTACTCAGAGAATGAATCAATACTGTGTAACGCGGACATTGTTAGCAGCTTTGCTGATTCGGTTGCTTCTGCTGTTGTAAGAGAGGTAGAAAATACGGTGGTGGAATGTGAAGTGTTAGCTGTGAGTTCTTGTCACATTACAGACGGCTACCAAGAAGCACAAAATAAGCAGGAGGCAGGAGAGACGACACAAAGACAAAATAAAGATACAGATAAATTTGCATCCTAGCTATTTACCTCTTAAAATTGCCAGCCACAAAGTTAAGAAACTGCAAGGTATATTTTAAAAATGTGTAATATTACAAAGTCATATTAGTAAAACAGGTATTATATATTGGGTTTGTGCCTATCTCTACTTTTAATCTCCCCTGTCCAAAGCCAATGTCCTGTCCTGCCCTTACGACACACCTGCTACTGCTGACTCTCCGAAATACAGCATATCATTATTTTAATTCTGCTACAGGAGCTTTCACATCCACATGTAGACATCCACCTTTAGTAATTAACTAGGTACTCCCCAGACACGAGAGCAACCCTGCTCACCAGAGCTTCTGCTTTTACCCAACGCAGCAGGCTTCCGTTCTGCAGCCATTCCACCAGACACTCCCACATCAGTTTTCTCCTTTCACAATGAGTTCTGTATCTCATAATGCTATTCCTACTTTTTCCCCTCTTCTCACAGCCTTTTATGGCTAGCTGCACTGGTGGTTGGCTCTCTCCACCTTCCTAATGGCAACTCTAGGCATGCCCACCCGCCCATTTCACCTCTTGAATCTCTTCACAGAGGATGCTGTTGGGAACGTAGAGCAGAGGAACAGAGGGTTTGTTGCTCCCCAGAAAGATCATTTTTCTTGAGTGCTAGAAGGGAAACTTCACTTGCCTCCTGCTCTGGTTTATCTTGGTGAGAAACAGAACACATAACAGGCCAGAGAGTTTTTTGGTTTTGTTTTGGTTTTGTTTTTTTTTTTTTTCTTTCAAGACAGGTCAGGAATTAATGAGAAATTTATTTCATGTCATTATGGCACAGATTCCAGTTTTAGCTAAACTTTTATTGCCTACAAAGATAGAGCAAGACAAAAAATGACTATAGTGTAAGGGAAGAAAAAAGACCTGACATATCAAGAAACAATCCAGAAGAGCAATAAAAAAGAAAACTCTCTATCTCGGGTTGAAGTTTGCAGAAAAACAGGTCAAGAAGGGACTACAGATGATTTGTAGGTTACTATGCTGGTTGGTACCAGCACGGTTGCTGGTTGGTAAACTAAAATGCCAGGGAGTGTTCCTGGGCACTGGAATACAATCATCTGTACTGTAATTTTTTTAAGAATAGCCTGGCATAGTTTATGCGTGGGCCAATAGCAAGTAATTTTTGGTTATGGTTTGGGAGCTACCACAGGCCAAGGGCCATTCTCAGTTGACCATCTGTTTATGGCCACCCCATATGGAATGCTGGGAAAAAAGTTTATAATACCACTTATAAATGAGCCCACACAAATACTGGAAAATAGTATGAATGGTGGCCATTCAATGCCTCAAAACTAGCAAATAGTCTCAGGCACATAAAATTTCCCATGACAGATATAACCATACAGATGCAGCCAAAAACTAGAGGGACAGTGAAGCTAAGGCTGCTTAACCACCTGACAAGTCACAAAGCAACAAAAAGAAAAAGAAGATATAGCTTGCTGAGAGTTGGATGTCTTTTTTGAAATAAGACATTTATAAGAACTGAGTTTCCAGCATCTTCAGCGATGTGGGGGAGCAGGTCCCAGAGGCTCGCTCGGCCACCAGGGAATTAGTCCTCCACAGAGCACTATCCTTTCCCAAAACTTCACAGGTGCTCAGCTGAAATAATTCAATACCTTCAAAGAAGATAGGACGAAGTATTCATACTATGCCATGATGCTATTTTTAGGCCTTCCTAATTTAATTTACCTCAATAAGAAAAAGTTGAGTCAGCAGATACTGTCACAATGGCCTAGTATAACCTTGTGTCAGAGTTTTTTTACACCATTTTGACTGGGCACAGTTTCTTTTATCTAATAGTTTGGCCTTTGTCTCTTCCCTGTTCCCCTATACATACGTATACCTCCACCAGTTCTAAGGAAGAAACACATCCCTATCCACGGCATTCACACAGCCATGGCAACGCCACTACTGCGCTCCGGCTCAGCTTGATTTGCCATCGTAGAAGGGGCAGGGATGGGACAAAGGGGACAGGGAAGAGAGAGCTGCTTCCCAGTCAACCATCTGTGTCCCAGCACGGACCCAGCCACTCCACTTGCCTTACATTCTCCTACTGCCACTGGCTCTTCACCTGGCTGTCAGAAAAGCGGTAACTTAGAGGGAAAGAGAGAAATGGGGATGAAGGAAAAGACAATGTTAAAATGTAATTTTCTTCAGGCTTTTCATATCCTACCAAGATTATTCAGCTTCCTTTCAGTCCATGAAGTGAGAGCGTCCAGGCTGCTAAGCATCTGTCTGAGTCAAAAAGTAGATTCAGAACTTGGAAACAGCCTTGGTACATAGCTGAAGGAAATCCATCTCTCTGAATGATTTGAAAATGATCCTAAATTTTTTAAGACAGTCAGCAGCACAGATCTGTACATATTCAGCATACAAAGAGGGAATTCCTCCAAGAGAAAACTGCAGAAATACTTATTTGATGACTACAGACACAGGAAAGTATCTTAGAAACTCCAAAAAAAAAAAATACACACATATAACCATCACAGGTATGAATGGATAAAAAGAGCTTTGAACTAACACAAAAACTTTAGCAAGGGCAGGTAAGAATGTCCATGCTGTGGCAAACTCACTTTCAGCAAAGCACTTTGTTCAGCAAAAGCTGTCACATGCAGCAAGAGTCTGAAAAAAGGCGACTAGGAATTTGATGTGCCAGGTCTGTGAAGGATGACCAGCAGATACTGATTTTGCACATCTGGGAACTTTTGATATTGAAAAACAATAATGCTTGCCATGGAAAGTGTGCCATAAACTACAAAATGACACAAATCATGACGTAACTGATCCCAGAGTTGCTTTATAGAAAGCTTAAAGCACCAAACATTTCAAACAAAGCAAAACTACTAAAACCAAACCCACCCTTCCAGCAAGGCACAGAACAGTCTTTACTGAATACAAAAGACGACACAAGGAAAGAAGATGGAGTGACAGTGGTTTAGGTTGCAGACAGCTTCACAATGCTCTTCACAGCTTTGCCCCAGGGCTTCCCCAATCAGCCACTTCTGGACCTCAACAGGAGATCCAGAAGGGAATGATTTCAGAAGTGTTTATTCCAGATGAACTTGAATGAAATCTTATGACATTTAAAAAGTGATGGCATCAGCACTAGGCCCAAGGAGGCTTCCTTTCCTCAGGGTTTGTGTCTTGGGATTGACTTAGGGCTGCAGTTAATTTTTTTCCCATGATTAAGGCATTTGTAAACATTTGCTGCCATATGGATTCTCTTTTGCTTAGTAACATGTGAGCCCGTGAGTGTCGTTCTCGTACAAGATTTCTCTCAGGCTTTTCTCTCCTCACCCAGCGGGGCATATTTTCAACAGACTTCATTGGAGCATTTTTTTAATTTTTTTTTTCCTCTTTAGAATTCAGTCATCTGTCAAATTCATTTAAATAATCTGCAGAATTATAAATTGCTGGTGAGGTTGGGGATGACAGGAGAGAAACAAATAGGCACGTGCCAAGTAATTGCCAAAGTCCCGTTCCTTTAGTGACCTGACTACAAACGAGGATGATAAAAATCTTTACTAACAGAAGCATCAGGTAATCTAAGTATGGAGACAGACAGTCTCATAAGGTAAACAAGACATAGTATTGTTTAAAATTATTAGAGCTCTCTACCTTTTTTTGAAAGGTCATTAAAAATCAGTGACTTGGTATGATTTCCTCCTTAGGATGAACACTTGCCACATTTGTGACAGGAAGACTGGCGTGTTTGAAGTGTAGATATGAACAGATTCAGGAGAAATCCCAAGTGCTGACTGATGAAGGGTGTAATGATTTGGATGAAACTTACAAAGCCACAATTAATTACTGTTACTTAAACCCCCCTGAATTCAGCAACAAAGAAAATTCCAGAAACCATCCAGTCCCCAAGAGCAACACAATAAAACTTCTGCAACATGAAGCGGTACTTTGGGACTCAGAAAATCCAAAATCTGTGATTATCTTAAATTTGTCGCTTCGCAGATTTTTCCCAGCTAAAAGCTACAAGCAAATCGTCAAATACAAAGTAGCTATGACAATTACCACACCAACATGTTGTCTTTTGTAAGTAGACAGAGCGCCCGCATAACATCATTTATGAAAAATCCAACATGAAAGTTTTAAGAATTATGTATGTTTTAATAAATGAATATAAATAGGTCACTTGTAACTTTATGATAATGGAATTAAAACACAGCAATATCAACAAACATAGATTTTTATATATAAAAGTGTCGTTTATTGTAAGGAAACTTTAAATATAACCAACAATATTGAAAATATCATGACTGGCATTTATGGCCTTGATTGTAGTTTACTGCCATACAAGTAATTTCTAGCATTTTTCTTAATCACATCAAGCTAGTGCAAAATATAGGTAGCTTTTAGAGATTAAGCATACAGAATGGCAAGAGTGTAGATTTTGGTTACCTGATATTTCCTTCTAGTATAACAAGCTTCTCTTTTTTTCCATAAATCAAAAGTAGAAAGGCAAGTTATCATATGTGCAATTATTCATACCAGGTTTCTAGGTTAAAAAAAAAAAAGTCATTTGTAAGTTTTGCTCAGATTGTATTTTGTTAGGAATCTGACTTATAATTTATACCATACTGTATGATATAAATTATATGTTGTTATCATATTATATAATCATACTTTCATATGGTATGATTATATAAACTGTCAGAACATATCACTAACTATAGGATAATAACGACATCAACATACACAAATATATGGCATTAGAAAAGTCATTACCTAAGAAGGAAAGATGTTATAATTCAGGTGTTTGAAACCAGGCGCAAGCAGCCTTCCTACAATTCTTGTAGTACCATTTTGGCAGAACTACTGCCAGTCGCCACTATGTGCACTAGCTTTCCATGTACATCAACAGACAGGTCAGTAAGCAGTATTAAAATTGGACTGTGCCTGAAATTTCCAGTCACAGACCCTTGTAAGCAATGAGCCTTGTGCCCCTAATTAAGATGATATTCTCTCTCCTCAGTCTCAGAAGATATCCCATGCTATTATGGCTAAAAAGATACTATTTGATGATCACCTACAGGTTTTTGAAAGCAGGACATGTTATAGCTTTAACAATGACGTACTTTCCACACTTGTGCAAAGCTTCTGAAATATTGATCTTTCAAATCGAAAATATTTTTATACTTCCTGATAAGGATTTTTTCAAGGACAAGCTTAGTTTAGCATGGCTTTCAATATCAATGACTTCAGTAATTGAATTTGGTCTTTGATAGCTAAGATTAGACTGCAAGAAGAGAGATATACAGAGATCATTTCATTTGAAATAGGTAAAAGATTTAACAGATAAAAAAGGTGAGATCTAAAAAACCTAACTAGATAACAAGCATAGATAGAGAAAACAAAATGCATAAATATAAAACAAGGGAGAAGGAAAACAATATAGGTTATGTATGATTAGGCAGAACGTGACAATGACCTATGCCTTTGCTTTTAAAGCATTAAGGTTAATTTGTCAGCTCTTCTCACTCTAGACTGTACAGAATACATGTAACTAATAAAAAAATGCAGTTTATTGCAAAAATATACAAGTCCTCTAAATTGCATAAGATATTACAATGTCGTGCTGAAACATGATATATTAAACAAAGAGGACTTTAAAACAAATTACAAAATGTTAAAAATCAGATTTGGGTCATGAGCGTTACACAAAATGCATTGTCATGCTTTATCTTACGATTAGTCTTGTGATTCACTACATCTGTGATAAATGCAACATAAAATCATGACAACTGTAATAGTCAGAAAGTAATATCTACTTTATATCTTCTGTATTAATACATATAAACACTTTGTGTGCACTAATACTTTCAACATATCACATTCAAACTAACAGTCTTTCCAGAAAAGTTGTAACCTTTTTGAAGAACAGAAGCTGGTTTAACAAGTTCATCGCACGTGGGTTTTTTGAAATCTACTCCTTAAGGAAATGCTGTGTTAAAGGACTTGATTTTCAAAGGTGCTGTGCTACTACGGGTCGTCTTAATGCCAGATGGAACCATCAGTGCTAAGCACTTTCAAAAATCAAGCCCATCATTTATTAAATTCCCAATTTATTTATTAGTATTTCCACTGTAATAAGTCCAAAAAATAGCCCCAAACCCACTCTTAAAATCACGGAAAATGCTTGGCATCTATAGGAAGAGAGACAATTTCTCAGTGGACTAACCACTACTGTGCTATGTTCTCGTAACAGATCTTGTTGCTCCTATGTTTAGTTCATGCACTGGGATCGGCAATGTCCATGTTTGTTCCAAACAGAGCAACTAGCTGCTCTTCATAGTTTGCAATGTTCCTTTTCAGAATTTCCTTACAAGGTCCCAAAAGCCTTTCAAATGCCTGCACATCCATAACTAAGATAAAAGGGGAGAGAAAGAGAAAGAATATAACACGTTCGTCTTGGTGTTTATGACATTACAATGTAAAATTTTAAATAACAAGACAGGTACTATCGAGGCATATACTTCGTTCGCACAGAAAAGAACCACTTACCATCGCAAAATCAAGATAAACGAACACATTGCTGTCTTGAAACTTCATAAACAAACTTAGAATTTGCTGCATTTCGTATTTTGAAAGTATTTTCATTTTAAGATTTATGTCACCCAAGAGCTGCCAAAGAAGTCTGGAGGGGCCTGGATTCCTCCACAGAATACAGTTTTAAGACCCTTGCGATTTCAAAAAAAACCACATCCTTTGCTGATATTGTTGGCTATACTTGGGGTCTAACTTAGCATATTTCCTTGATACTTTTAATTGCTTCCACCCACAGTGGAAATTGTGATAGATACTTATTTCCCAGCAAATGTACGAAAAGTTGTAGACAGTAATTCACATGCAATGTCAGCACGTAGCCAACAAGAATATTTTCGTCACCTGATCACATAATGTTATCTTCTATAGTTCTAGCCAATAGGCCAGGGAGGAAACTTCACACTTCAAGGAGCTTCCAACCTGATGGCCTGTAGTGTCTTAGCTCTTAAGAAAAGTTCTAGATCTCAGCTATCTGGGAAGTGCCAGAGATCTTAGTGACTCACCCATACCGGGTAATGACACTCTTCCTCACCACTGCCTCTTATTCTTTCCTCTCTGTCATCTTTGATCTTTATTGCCTGATCATCTCTGTGTGTTTGGAGATAGGGAATTTAAAAACTAATACCTTTATAAGTAAGTGAGAAGCTTTTTGGTTTCTGGGTTGGTAATCAAGCTGTCATTCAAGAATGGCAAACCTGTCTTTGCAGTTTACAGTTTTCCTATAATTAGACAGAACTTTTTAGGAGCTAACCATTAGACCATGAAAAGCAATGGATGTGAAGGGTTGTCTGCGAGCACAACTCCTAAGGTCTTTGCTTTTCCTGTGCCTGAGGCTACATTGGGATGGAATGATTAAATTAACAGCTGGTGAAGACAAAGAGTTTGTTAAAGTTTAAGTCATGGTGATAAAATGGGACGGGATTTTTACCACAGTTATTTCTTTGATAAGAGTCAGTCTACTGAGAGAAGAAATACTTTACCTTTCTGCAGAGTATTAGACATTTATCTGATAGCTATAAATGGTTTGCAGCAATACTCTCTGTGCTGTCCTGAAACAATTTTTACTTCTAGGCGATCAGAGATACGTTGGAGAATTTGTGTTTAACACCAGTTATCAATTGCAAATAATTTTTGCAGACAAGTAATGTAAACAGGAATGCACAGTAATAGACGATGTACTTAAACAGTCTAATTTGTGTAAATGTAATTAAATCTTATATTCTGGAGAAAGTCAGAGTTCACAATAAAAACAACCAGATAGATTATGTATAATTTTATGTTAGATATAAAATATTACTGAACAATACCTAAACATTTGACAGTGCCAAGAGCAAATGCAGAAGCGGCTCGTGGTTTGTTAGTTACAAGAGCGAGTTCTCCAAAATATTGTCCTCTTGAGCATCGAGCTATTTCAACTGCTCCATTCTCTTCTACATCTTGTTTACCCTGGAACATCAGGTAAAAAAAGAGAGAGACAGAATGTGAGAGAGATTTGCTGAACTCAGTATTTAATGAGCAAATTTAGTTTTGTTTACTAAGCTATTAGTTACTGTTTTAACACTTTGAATACCTCAGGATTTAAAAAAAATAAAACTCTGTGTTATAGGGATGTTTACCTTCCTTGTCATTATAATCCTTACTTCTCCAGATTCCACAATGAAGAAAGAATCAGCCAAGTCACCCTGTAGAAGAAAAAAAATGAAGTGAGTAAAGGAAATGTGAAATTTCCATTTTCGTTTTATGGTAACATTAAAATATTTGCAGCCAGTGCCTTGGAGCTCATCTTTTTGATACCTGTTGCAAAAGAAATCACTTTTAATGTGAAAACCATACTCAAGGCACATAATGATAAAAACATCTATACAGAACTGACAGTAAGGCCTTTTCATGGAAAGACACAGCTGACTGTGCCTTATACAAAAAGCAAAGAAAAACCATGTTCGGGAAGATTTTAGAATCCTTCCTTCTGTTTCTCCACCTTTGTATTCCTTCCAAATTACTTCCCTTACAGAGTTTCCAGTATAAAAAGCCTCTAAGGGCTATCTGATATCTAATAATTATTTTGGGGCAAGACAATCTCAGTTGCCTACCCTGAAGAGTTTACTTCTGGATTCTTCTTCAAACGATTGTCATATTTGAACAACAAAACCAAGGTAAGTCTTCAGCACTCCTTACTGCGAGCCATCATTCTTTTACATAGTTTGAATTTCTAAGTATACTAAAAATGTCGACTCCTTTTTATTCATACCAACAAAGAAGGATATTTTTCAAAGTACCATAAGTGAAAAATTAGGTTCTGAAACAAAATAATCACATCTTTTAGATGCAAGATTGTTTTTCTTTTGTTTAACAAAGAAAAACATAGTTTAAAAGTATGTATTATCTATAGATAACATGATAGCTGTTACCTATTGGAAAAGAAAAACTAAAACTAGAAATAAACTGTACCTGAGCAATGATTTGTTCTCCATCTTTGTACACTTTGGTGCCAATCACATCAACCACTTTTAATCGCTCAGATACCTTCATTTCAAAAAAGAAAATGTTAGAAATATTTGGTTAATGTTAATGTTACAATATTATATTTAGAAAGCCCTTTCATATTTCTTTTCATCAGTCTTTGCACAGAATAGTCTATCTTTATTTTCCTGTTTTGATAATCATTAAAAAAAGGAAGAACTGCTGAATAATGTTTCAGAGGGTATATAAAAGTCTTAACAGCTAGATGTTTTGACAGAGCTTCCATTTTTGTAAGAAGTCTATATATCCCAAGTTCAAAAAATTATTTTCAGAAAAGCATGCATGTAAAAATACAGCTATTAAATGAGAATATTTTTAAATTCCCTACGTCATTGTAAAGGTTAAAAATATGTAGTTAAAAAGACCCAACAGTATTAACAACAGTTTTTTATCCTGAAAGTTTAGAAATATCAAAAATATGGTCTTTCTCCAAAATAACGTTGAGAAAATTTTAATACCGAATTTAAACTCTGCAAAAGCAGAATCTTATCAGGTACCTCCGATACAGCCACTAAAATAATGCAGTAGAAATCTTACTTCTAAAGATTTAAGGAATGGCAATGACTCAATGAAATTTTCATACATTCTTCTCTTTTTGGCATTATTTTTTACAATGATTCTTCGGAAAGTTACCCTGTCCTGTAAACACAAAGAGAAAAAGAAAGTTTATTAAGAAAAAATACGTGTGTGGTAGAAAATACTTTAGAAATGGCTGAATATGTTCATATTACCCAATTTTAGTCACTCACTGTAGCTGTCAAACTAGCTGGCTAGTCTCCCCATACAGTCAGTTGAGAAAGATTCCTCTAGAGGTCAATCAAGAGCTTCTAAAGTTAAGCTCCTGATCTGATTCACGTTGTGAAAAGCTTCTCTGCCCCTCGGTAGAGAACACAGTTGACCTTAAACAGGCTGGCTTCACAATGAACGCCGTGTGGGTAATTTATTTAAGAAATCCTCAATATTTAAATATTTAATTTACATAGTTTATTCATTATCCTGAGATCCCATATATATAAATATGTACTCAAAGTAGTTTTTATATTATTATACAAATAAAACCAAAATACATGGGTCTGGGCCTTGGGTCAGAGCTCACTTTCTGCTGTTGCAGCAGAACAAGACTCATTGCTGCCCTAAACAGCCAACTGGATATTCCTTAGTATTTGGCAATCCAAGCGAAGCAGACTGATGGAAAAACTATACGTATGCTGTTTTCTTCTCTTAACTCCATATGACTGTGTCCTGGTGACAAAGATGAAATGCTTTGCAAGCCTCGACAGCTACAGGTTGGACTTGCTGGCCAATACAACCCAATACAATTTAAACCCATTCTTACAGTGTCCCAAACTCTGCCAGGATCCCAAAAGTCATATGGATTAAGTTGGTAAAAACCCATGAGTTTCACTTCAACAGGAAAACGTTATCTTAGGATCAGTCATTAGATTGACATGTACATCTTGAAGATGTCTATCACAGTTTTACTCTTGGTAAATTCTATGACTGTTGTCAAAGATCCAGATAGTGTAACACTGGTAAATAACCTCATATTTGAATTTTACTCTGGACCCAAAAGCATTTCCTATAAAATGTGGAAAAACATTTTATATATGTGTCTAAGTAATTGTCAAGTGGTTTGCAATTTGTGAAGTTATCATTAAAATAGAGTAAAACAAAATGATTTTTTAAAAAACTCAGTGTTTTCTTAAGCCTTGGGTTTGCTTCTGCAGGTCTGGAAAAAGACAGTATTTTGTTGTGAGATCTCAGAAGTTTTAAAATTAAACATTCTGAAATTATTTTTTTTTTAAATGCTGATATAGCATATCAGTGCAACTTATATACAATATTTCAAGCAAATTAATAATATATTAAAACAAGTATTTCACTTACCAGACCCCAGATGGCACCAGGAGAGGTAGCTATAATTGTAGCTGCTCGGGGTGTATTGTACATTAAGGCCAACTCACCAAAGCTTCCTCGGTTATCATAGGTTCCAACACACCTCCCAACACCGTCGCATTTTACATAGATATCATATGTACCTCTGTTAATAAAATATATAAATACAGTTAGTAGAATTTGGTCCTGTTCTTTGCTAAGCAGCCTGTCACTATATTTTTTTATACCATGAATTCCAAAGATGCACCATTTGAAATGTATATTCTCTTGGTTTTGGCCGAGTTAGGTTGATAGTTGGACTAGATGATCTGGAAGGTCCCTTCCAACCTAGGCAATTCTATGATTCTATGTTTAAATGATATTAAACACCTTGCACAGACATCTCAATCATTTCCATAAATAATAAAATAATTTCCTTTTCAAAGGGAAGGAGAGGGTTATTAGTTTTTACATTAACTCAGTTCAAAGATAGACTGGATTTGTAGTGATCTATTGATCACCAGAACTGTATTAAAAATGAAGATCAAACTTAGTATCTGTCTGTCAATTTTGTTTTAAACACATTAAATACAAATGTAACAAGTCTTTGCAAAAATCACCATGATATGATCATTAAAAAAAAAATAATACAAGTTATTTAACATTTAAAATATTTTAAAGTAGTCATTTGTAATGTAATAATTAGAGAAGATGCAGGAAAAAGAATGAAAGTACTTAAAAAGCAAAATATATTACAAAACCAATAGATAATGTATTTATCTAATATAATGCGGATTTCTTCTCCCCATCATCAAATTAATAAGTTTTTTTTTGTTTGAAGAAAGCAGTAAAATCTGGTATCTTGTAAAGCATGACACAACCATCCCCATTAATGCTGAGCCATCATTTTCTTCAATGCTGAATATTTGTATCGTACATGTTGATAAATCATGTGAATTTAATGCAAAAATCTGTACGACGACTTCATTGATAAGGGACTTGGAGGTGATTCACTGCACCTAAAAACTGCAAGGCTGACAGAATACTATGAAGTCCCTGCAGCTTTTTGGATAAAAGATGACAAATTGTAACCTCACAAAGCTGAAAAACATAGACTCTTCAGCAAAGAAACCTGGAACGTTTCTGTGATCTTCTGATTGAATGTTTCAGTTGCAAGGAACCTACAGCGATCGTCTAGTCCGACTGCTTGGCCACTTCAGGGCTGACTGAAAGTTACAGCATGTTATTAAGGGCGTTGTCCAAATGCCTCTTAAACACTGACAGGCCTGGGGCATTGACCATCTCTCTAGGAAGCCCGTTCCAGTCTTTGACCACCCTCTCGGTAAAGAAATGCTTCCTAATGTCCACTCTAAACCTCCCCTGGCACAGCTTTGAACCATTCCCATGTATCCTATCACTGGACACACCAAGGAGAAGAGCTCAGCACCTCCCTCTCCACTTCCTCTCCTCAGGAAGCTGTAGAGAGCAATGAGGTCGCCCCTCAGTCTCCTTTTCTTCAAACTAGCCAAGCCCAAAGTCCTTAGCTGCCCCTCACAGGACATCCCTCCCAGCCCTTTCACCAGCTTTGTTGCCCTCTGGGTGCATTCAAGGACCTTCACATCCTTCTCAAATTATGGGGCCCAGAACTGCACACCGTACTCGAGGTGAGGCCACACCAACACTGAATACAGCAGGATCATCACCCTTTTTGAACAGCTGGTTATACTGATCTACACTGACCAAACCCCTTTGCATTTCTTTTAGAGTTCTAGCATAGTATTCCTTTCAAACACTCTCAGAAATCATTGTGTTAGCCTAAAACTAAAGGTACAAGAAGAGGTGTTTTGGGACAGCCTGGCTGGAGCCCGTGCCAACAGACTAGTGAAAGATGTCAAAGTAAAAGCTCTTCCTAACTCACTGGATTCAACAGTAACCAACATCCAGCATTTTACTTAGTTACCCACTTTTTCTGGTACAGATCTGCAAATGAAGAGTAGTGACGTAGGTACTCGAGGTCTAATAACATTCATATGAGTGAGAAAGTCTACAGATGGTATTGAAACACAGTAAGATTTCAAATTTTGAGCTGTAAAACTTTTCCCATTGTTTTTTGTGTTAGATCTCTTTCCACGTGAAAAAAAAACCACAACAAACTAGCCTTTGGCATCTAACAGCACATAAAGGACAAGGACATACTTCCATACGAAAAATCTGCCTCCTTTCAAAAACCACGCTCTGTAGCTCAGTCAGAGCTGTACTAGGTCACGTGTGGTGTTTTTTCCTTCTCCCATGAAAACATATGTAAGAGTTAAATACAAGTATTAATTTTTTTCAATGGACTTCTGCATAATACTTTGTGCTATAATAAGACACAGCGATTCACCTATCAATGACGTAGAAGTTGTCACCATCATCCCCTTGATCAATGACATGTTCCCCTCCTTCAACCAGCTTTTCAAACATTGCATCCAGCACCTGAGACATTTGTTCCTGTTTAAAAGAAGACAAAGACAAGAAATTATCATCTGCTTTTAAAAATTTCACTCTTCAAATTAACTGTCCAGCCTCCCAAACATGCAGATAAAGCTTAGAGACATAAAAATGTTTGTGCTACAGAAATGTGTGGATCAATCAGAAAGACAGTTTTTAGCATTCAGTGTTAGCTTTTTCCTCTTCCAGTGTTCAGAGCCCAGCCTCCCTTCTTGTCCCTGCGAACGATAACATAGATCTTGTCTGCAATATAAATTGCTCATTAGCATCCAAAGATAGAATTTCACCCTTCACAACTGTGTAACATTATACAGTTCAAAGAAAAAACTGTATCCCTTATTGCAAAAAAATACATTTACCTGGTTGTCTTTAGAAATATTTTGCAGAATTTAAAGTTTCAAAATTATTGTAAAGTATTTTGAAAATCTAAATTATACAATGCCCACACAGTGTTGGGACAGATGTAACCATAAAGGTCTGCAACGCTTTGGTTGAGTAAGGAAATACTGGACTCCTTGGGAAGTAGGGATTTACACATGGCTATAAAACTACTTTGTTAATTTGAATGGAACACAGATGTTTAGAGAGAAATGTTAACAGACTAACAACATGTCAGCATCTGAATTATGACTGCATAATAACAAAAACCAATCACTAATTACATAAATTGTCTTGTTTGGTGTAAATCTGCTAAAACTTTACTATTCACATAAAAAAGCCCAAACCCAGCTCATTATGGATTAACGATACGAATCCTAAAAAGATAACTTAATAATTCAAATTTTATTTTCAGTTTATCCAGCAATCCAGACAATAAACACAAAATTATCCTCTACTTTTTGAAACTTATTAAGTGTGTATCATAGTGGAACAAACAGGGTTTAGTGAAAGTCACAGTAAAGAAAAGCCTGTGGATTTAGAACCCCACGCGTTTTACAGTGTTTCAGTTCACAGCATTTCCAGCCACTGAAAAATGGCATTTGCCTTTCCAAACAAGACCAGCCTAAGCCAGTCCTCTAGAGTCCTTCTGCAGCTCATGGACAGAGATAACCACACTAGATAACTCAGAATCATTCTCTAGAGACTACCCTTCCTTTCCTCTGATGACAGAGAAATCTGCTGTAACTCGCAGTTAGACACTTAATTTTTAGACAGGTAAACTTAGGTGGAATGAATGAATGAATGAATTCCATCCTTATCCTGTTGAGTCTGGAATTCCAGACGTCTGCTAGAAAAGTAACGCGGTCAGCTGTAGATGATCCAGGAGGTTCCTGGAGTGCCTCGATGAAAACTTCCTAAGGCAGGAAATAGACAGCCCTACCTGAGGGGATGCCATACTGGACCTCGTAGTCACCAATGCCAGCGAGCTCATTGGGGATGTCAAGATTGGAAGCAGCCTGGGCTGCAGCAACCACACACTAGTGGAGTTCACGGTCCTGAGGGATACGTGCCAGACGAGGAGCCTAATCAGGACCCTGAATTTTAGGAAAGCAAACCTCCAGCTCTTCAAGGAGTTAGTCAATAGGACCCTCTGGGAAACGGTCCTCAGGGACAAGGGGGCAGAACAGAGCTGGCAGATCTTCAAGGACACCTTCCCATAGAGGGCAAGAGTTCTCGATCCCCAGGTGTAAGAAATCAAGTAATAAAGGGAGGAGACCAGCATGGCTGAGCTGGGACCTGCTGGTCAAACTAAAAGGCAAGAAGAAACTGCACAGGCAGTTCAAGCAGCATCAGGTGTCCTGGGAAGAGTACAGGGATGCTGCCCGGGTATGTAGGGATGAGGTCAGGAAGGCCAAGGCGTGGCTGGAGCTGAACTTAGCAAGGGATGCTAAGAATAACAAGAAGGGCTCCTACAGGTACGTCAACCAGAAAAGGAAGGTCAAAGAAAGCGTGCCCTCCCTGATGACTAAGAATAGCAAACTGGTAACAACAGACAAGGAGAAGGCTGAGGTTCTAAAGAATTTTTTTGCCTCTCTACTGCCAGCCTCTCTCCTCACACCTCCCGGGTTGAAGGACCACAAGACAGGGACCTGCGGGACAAAGACCCTCCCACTATAAGTGAAGACAAGGTTTGTGACCACCTGAGGAACCTGAATATACACAAGTCCATAGGACCTGATGAGATGCACCCCAGAGTCCTGAAGGAATTGGCTGATGTAGTTGCCAAGCCACTCTCCATGATATTTGAAAAGTCATGGCAGTCAGGTGAAGTCCCTGGTGACTGGAAAAGGGGACGCATTGCACCATTTTTAAAAAGGGTAGAAAGGAGGACCCTGGGAACTACCGCCCTGTCAGCTTCACCTCTGTGCCTGGGAAGATCATGGAACAGATCCTCCTAGAAGCTATGCTAAGGCACATGGAAGACAGGGAGGTGATTCGAAGCAGCCAGCATGGCTTCACCAGGGGCAAGTCCTGCCTGACCAACCTAGTGGCTTTCTACAGTGGAGTGACTGCATCACTGGACAAGGGCAGAGCTATGGATATTACCTATCTGGACTTCTGCAAAGCCTTTGACATGGTCACCCACAACATCCTTCTAAGTTGGAGAGATATGAATTTGATGGGTGGACTGTTCGGTGGATAAGGAACTAGCTGGATGGTCACATCCAGAGGGTGGTGGTCAATGGCTCGATGTCCAGATAGAGAGGGGTGACAAGTGGTGTCCCTCAGGGATCCGTACTGGGACCGGTGCTGTTCAACATCTTCATCAATGACACAGACTGTGAGATCAAGTGCACCCTCAGCAAGTTTGCCGATGACACTAAGCTGAGTGGTGCAGTCGATGTGCCAGAGGGACGTGGACAAGCTAGAGAGGTGGGCCCGAGCAAACCTCATAAAGTTCAACAAGGCCAAGTGCAAGGTCCTACACTTGGGTCAGGACAACCCTCATTATCAATACAGGCTGGGGGATGATGTGATAGAGAGCAGCCCTGCAGAAAAGGACTGGGGGGTACTGGTGGATAAAAAGCTGGACATGAGCCAACAATGTGTGCTTGCAGCCCAGAAGGCCAATCGCATCCTTGGCTGTATCAAGAGAGCCGTGGCCAGCAGATCCAGAGAGGTGATTCTCCCCATCTACTCTGCTCTCGTGAGACCCCACCTGGAGCCCTCAGCACAAGAAGGACATGGACCTGGTGGAACGGGTTCAGAGGAGGGCCACGAAGATGATCCGAGGGCTAGAGCACCTCTCCTATGAAGACAGGCTGAGAGAGCTGGGGTTGTTCAGCCTGGAGAAGAGAAGGTTCCGGGCAGACCTTATAGCAGCCTTCCAGTACCTGAAGGGGGCCTATAAGAAAGCCGGGGAGGGGCTGTTTGCAAGGGCATGTAGTGATAGGACGAGGGGCAATGGTTTTAAACTAGAGCAGGGTAGGTTTAGATTAGACATTAGGACAAAGTTCTTTACAATGAAAGTGGTGAGGCACTGGCACAGGTTGCCCAGAGAGGTGGTGGAGGCCCCATCCCTGGAGACATTCAAGGCCAGGCTTGATGAGGCTCTGAGCAACCTGATCTACTTGAAGATGTCCCTGCTTACTGCAGGGGGTTTGGACTAGATGACCTTTAAAGGTCCCTTCCAACCCAACAGATTCTATGAATTTCTTCACTTACTCAAAGCTTTTAAAAATATCAGTGGTACTGTGTTAACCAAGCCTTTTTAAAAAACTGAAGTTAAATACAATTTTACTTCACAGAGTTCATGTGTGGGG
Source organism: Chroicocephalus ridibundus (assembly GCF_963924245.1). NCBI lineage: Eukaryota > Metazoa > Chordata > Aves > Charadriiformes > Laridae > Chroicocephalus > Chroicocephalus ridibundus. Next base: position 204,906,009 of record NC_086284.1, read on the forward strand.
GCACAAGGAACAACAGAACGGCAGCATCCATCCTCAGCTGATCATGGTAAAATACAGTCAGACATCATGCAGCCTACCTAGGCCAGCAAGGAATCATTTAACTGTCTCTATTTAGTACCTTTTTTTAGTATAGATAGGTAAGTATTTGCAAAAAGAGGGGTCATTTTACTATCAGTGAATACGTTGTAGTTCATTTCAGAGAAAGAAAAAAGTGCATGCGCGCCGTTGGGAGAAGCTGAAAATTAGGTACAGTTTAAGAACTTCCATGCTTAAATTCATAGGTAATATTATTTCAATCTTTTCAGTTTTCCCTATGTACACTAAAAGGAACTCCTACAGAATCTGCAAAACTGACCTAATGTCAGTTAGTTGTCTAAAGCATTTGAAGCAGCCCGTTCCCTTCCCCTCACTTTACACCTGAATTGGCAAAGGGGCTCCCCAACCTGCAGCCCTCGGCTGCCCTTTGAAAACAAGTAAGAACATGCAAAATGTTCCCCGCTTTACAGGAGGGTAGAGGGTATATGTTATCCTCTAAATGCAAGCAATGCAAGAAAAATGTATTATATGGAAACAGATCCTTGGAAATTAAAATTCTCCCAAGACATCTTAAAATGAAGAATAAACTAAAAAGATGGTTATTTGCAGTACTGAAGGAATAATACATACAGTTATACTCTCTATTCAGTGAGAGTATCATCTCAGATTTCATGTTAGAACATTTTCAATTTCGTAATTATGAATCAAGCTCACACAACATTTCTGGTAGGTAAATCTATGACTTTTTTAGACAACCAAGTAGGATTCACAGATACAGTTCCCTTCCTAAAAACCCCCATGTTTTAAGCACTATAAGTTATTGAACACATCAGAGAGCTAACTAACTGTCTACTATCTGCTGAAGTATTACATGTGTATTTTAACTTACAAATAAATTGAAACTAACTTAAAGACAACTAGCCCCTTTCCCAAAACTTTCTATGTAAAATAAAGACGGCAGACTGCAATAACCAAACCAGGCCCGTGGGTCTTGCTTTAACTGTGAGAATTACAGAAGCTGCTTGCCCAGGTTGCTGCTATGGGAATTGTCTTCATTCCCTGCCAAACTGAGTCTCAATTTACTGGCACCCTCCCATAGTTACTTTGAAAGGATGAAGATGGGAAGATGGGTACTTCTAGAATTAAAAAGTAGATCTGTTATCATACACAAAATTAATTTTAGTATTTTGTAAAATGCTGCAGTCTGAAAACTTTTGTTTCTTAAAGCAGTCCTAGTTTAAAAAAATACATATAAAATGGAAACAGGAAGAGGGTTTTTATATCAGTGTTTGTAAATCTGCTACGTGTAATGTTGTGGCAAACTGGTAATCCATATTCTAAAGAATGATACTTTATAAACATGATAAAATTTATAAAGAATTTGAAGTATTAAATATGTATGTTGTGCAATCTTTGTGACTTCCACTAAAATTTTATTATCTGAATACAGCTTTTTCAAATATAATAAAGCATTTCTTTTTCTTAAGGATAATGCAGTCCACAAATATAAAGTACCAAACCAAAAGTTTAAATGATTTGAAATCTGCTTGTTTATATAATGTTTATTTACATAGTCCAATTAATGCGTACAATAGATTTTTTTTTTCCATTCTAAACTGTGAAGCATGCAAATGCTTCAAGAAAGGAACATTTTTGAGAAAATTAGGGGAACCTTGGGTTGTTGCCATGAAAGCACACTTTGATCACCATCCTTTGTGATACAGAAAATATTTTAACTTCCTTAAGAGCAAGGAAGCTGAATGGGGAATCGGATTTTCTGAAAGACACATTCACAATACAAACCAAATTAATGTACCAAGATTTTCTTTATAAAGATATTTTCTGGTTTTGGAGTGTAGTTACTGCGTTTCTCTCAAAAAGTCTTTCTAACAATTGGACTTTAATGACAGAGCATGATTTCACAAAATAACTTACTAGACAAGTGAATAAACATGCCATAGTTACAGCCATCATTACTGTCTCAATCACCTTTGCTTTCAAGGGTGGATTTAACTGCTGGGAAGCAGGAGTGCAAGGAAGCATCAGCTCCCTTACCAGCATCAGCCAGAATGATGTATCGCCTAAAGTGGAGATAATGTGGTTTTCTTCCCTCTCTTACTTAGACCAAGATGGTACCAACCCTGGTTTTATACCTGCTTAAATGAACTGTGGGAGTAAAGTTCTTTTACATATTTAGATCAGACAGAATCAGAGGCTACAACTAAGAAGTACAAACTCCACAGGACCAGGGGAGGGACTCAAGCACTGACATGGTGTAGTCTGGGCTGCTTTGCTCTTGGTGCAATTGTTGGCACAGCTGGTACAGTTTTGACTTGTGCTAACTATCACTCCCCCTGACAGACCCTGGTCACGGCTTGGAGGAACGCTGGAGCCAGGGCTTCTTCCCAGTAAAGGTAAAACCACCCTGGTTAGTTGCTTGGTTTGGTGGGGTTAGGAGGAGAGAAAGGTTCAAGAGAGTTTAGCTGTACATCCTGCTCTGCATGGCCTCAGGGACAGAGAATGTCCTCTCATTGAGTTTGTGGTTACTGATTACTGAACTGAATAAAGGTGACAAGAATGGAAAATTTCAAAATAATCTACTGCAGTCAGTCAAACTCTGCCTTTGAACATCCTTCTTAACTTCCTGACAAACAAAATCTGTATGTCTAGTCAATCAAATGACATTTTCCATGTAATTAAAGCCTTCAAAATACTGAACTAAGGCAACATTTAATATGAAGGGCATGTGACTATGACAGATAACTAGTAAAAAAAATTAGCAGGTGTTCTTAGCTTTTTAGTCCCAAAATGTGTAAATTAACTCCACGACCTCTCTGGGCGACCTGTTCCATCATTTAACCACCCTCACAGTAAAAAAGGCTTTCTTAAACAGATTTTTTTGCATTTCAGTTTGTGCGCATTGTGCCTTATCCTGTCACAGCACCACTTGAGAGCAAGTCTGGTCAACAGACCAGTGCCTCCATCTGCAGTAGAAAGGCACTTGTGTCTCTTCAGTGGACCCCTGAAAGACGCTGTCAAGCTCCTGTTTATCCTGTCTAATGCTACGCAGTCCTTCTGCAGTTCCTTCACCTGGCAGCTCAGCACTCTGACCACAGCACATCTCCCACAGGTGAAGCCACCATTGCCCTACAGCCTTCAGGAGAGATGCCTGCCACTCCCAGCAGCCCGAGACAGAGATGGCCACATCCTGCCTATGGATCTGGATCGAAACCTTTAGATGTGCCATGGTTGTCTGGTCCAGCTGGTGCTGGGGAACGCTCTCTGTGGCCCATCATCACTGTCATTGCATCAACTCTAGCAGTCCCACATTATCTTGCGCACTGTTTCCAGTTCCCCTTCAAACTCCCATCTGCACAAACTACCTCAACTGCAAGGTCTCTCCTAGTTTGCCCTTTGCTGTGCTTTGCGAGCTCTCTCTCCACAACGGCAGTTACACAGATGATCTTCATCAACACTTCACCAGGAGCCTGAAGCTCTCTGTCAGTCTTCACGTGCCAAGTATTCTAAACACTACACACTTGTGGCAAAAAGTAGTTGCCCTGTCTTCTCCTCTATCTCATGGTGGCCACATGAACCTCTCGCACAGAAGAACTTTAATATCAAAAAATACCTCTGGTAGTTATCATGGAGCCTATGAACAGCGCAGCATGTAAGCAGAGGTTTTACAAATCATTCTGTGAGAGTGAAGAAATACTTTATTGTGCCTAGAGTGAAGCTCCGATACTAGGTACCTTTATGAATCTAGGTCTGTGGTAAGACCCATGCATAAGTAACGTGCGTGCAAGCCTGACGTATTGCTATTCCACATCTGAACTGTACAAATTTGTGTGCGTGTTTACAGTCAGTTACAAACAAAAGACATGACATGAGATTCAGAACAATGCCCCAGACAGTAACAATAACTGGTTTACCAAGGCCAACCCCCTGGAACAGTGTCTGATCCCACCCTTCTTGCCAGGCCAAGTGAAAAACTGCAAATAATCACTCACAGCTCTCCTAACATATACTTTGTATCACATAAAGTACTGTTCTCCAGACACATGTTGCATTATTCTAAAATAGTATGTTTGCCTCAATTTCTTTCAAGTCAACAAAACAAACATCTCAAGACAATTCCTTGGAAAAAAAATAAAATCAGTTAGATAATGGACATTGAGTATAATTAAATCTGCATTTTATTTAGTATACATTTCACACAGATTAAAAATCCAGTCAATCGCACGCCCTTGCAAGACTGCTTTTGACCCATTCTGCAGCGCTGGCAGACCACGACGTGTCCTTCCCAAATGCCAGTGGCTCTTTTACCTGCCAGACTACCAAGTGATTTGCTACCACTGTGCCAGGTATGTGTCTTTTTAATATCAGTTTACAGATTTACTGTGAGCCATTTTGTCAAGGAAAAATGAACAAAGTTCTCCATACTAAACTCAACTATTCTTAAACAGCGGGGCTTCCGAGAAGCATCAATGTTTGAATTGTTGATACAAACGTTTGTTGTCTGACAAAGTGCTACCCATTGTGAATCAATGAAGGCAGTGTAGATAAAATGGAATGTAGGACACAATCATCACCGAAAGTCATGACAATGACAAATGTAAAAAGTAACTTCAGAAAAATATCCTTCCCCGCTATTTAAGAAAAGGTATTAAGGACACAGAAAGCACAGCTACATTTTTACAATTAAAATTATGTGGCTTCTGACAGCAAGCCAAGACAATCTTAATCTGGCATTTGACAGGAGCTGGTAAAATCCAACAACTATTAAACTGGATGCAGTAAGTCCCAATGATGATATGTTAGGATTATATATGCTTTGGGAATTTTCCCAAAAGAAGGATGAGTGTGCTGCTGGAGTGCTCCCTGGCAAGCAGGAAATCAGAGTTAATTTCCCTTTTAGATCCAAGACATCCTGCACAACATAAGCAAGCATCAGATTGCCTTGCACTTCAGCACAATAGTAGTAACAAGACTTGCCTATCTCATATGACTTGTTAAAATTATAATGTTCTGAGACGCAACCATAGGACTATCATGTGAACAAAGTTAATCCACAGTTCTTCCATTGCCCCAAACAGAGTTCACAAACCACTTTATTGTTTACTCCTACAACCATTTCACTAAAATGAGCCCAAGTTAAAACAGCATACTGTTGGCCAACTTATCCTCACTTTGAGCAACCTGCAATATCAACAAATTAATGCTCGGCATGACATTAAGAGGGTAATGAAGGAGACAGAATACCAGAATAGGAAGAAAAAAAAAAAACAACAAAACAAACAGAGATTGAAAAAGCCAGCAAAACATAGGCGGGGAAACCATGGGAAGAAAAGGAGTTCTTAATCAACAAATCAGGACCTTGGAGAGAAAGAGTAAATTACAGAATTCATGTCTCATGTCTCAAGCTTTCCGCGTTTGTTTTTCAGAACAAAACCATGTACATATGCCCCCCTGGAACTCTCATATAAATGTTAGCAGCACTATTGATCCAATTCAAAATGTTTAGCTCCTTTGTGTAATATCCACTTGTCAACTAACCAAAAGGCATTTAATTTCTTCTCTATTAAAGAATCTAATTTATATTTTGAGGTATAATCAATATTTCTGAGTATTAATATTCTGCTTAAGAATCTACCTTAACCTTCCTCCACCTAATTATATGCTAAGTTAGTATTCTGACTCTCATGTATCACGCACGTGCCCATCAATCAGGCTCGGTAACACTTTTTCTTGTAACTTGCCCCTCTGAGCAAGTTGGCTGACTTTTTAGCAGTTTGATAAAAAAATAGCAGAAATAATTCAGAGTTGCAAATTGTCTCCAAAATTCTTAAGCTGAATGCACGTCACATTGGGCAGTTCTTTTGCAGAACGTCTTCAATAACTGGTTACAGGCAAGGTAGAGAGAATCTCTGTTTGCTAGATCTGATGTAAGCATTAATTTTGCCTTAGGAAAAAAAAAGAGAGGATTAAGTCCAGTACTATTTGCTTGGGAACCCATTAGTTTGCAAAGAGTTTTGTGACATCTAGGATGGCAGAGTATTAACATGTTCGGGCATTCTGGGCTCTCTCTTACATATATGTATTCCTGTTAATTCACCAAAATTTTTCAGAACGTAAAAGCAGAGACTCTTCTGTTAGTAGTACTTTTCAAGGAATGCTTTGCCCTTAAATATAAGAGTTCACTATTCATAAAACAGTTGTGTTACGCTTTCTTTCATCTTCCTTTGAGTTACTCAAGTCTAATTGATTAATCAATATTTGTGCTCTCTTATAATAATCCCCCAGGTGCATGAGTGGCAATATGCCCAGAAATTGCTCTTACATATTTGTAAAGAATATGTATAATTTATTACCTTTGAGAAAAGGGTCAAGACCTATTTGGAATATTCTCTACAAGCATTAGCAGGGCAAAGCTCTCCAAAATAAAATTTCCCTGAAAGAGAACAGATGATCTAACACCGCTTGTGAATGTTTGCAAATGAAAGGATTCAAACTTTAAGTGCAAGGGTGCAGCACAACTTTGATGGCATCAGTCCCTTGAGCCACCCTGTTACTCTGATAATGGGTTCATCATGTTTTTTAACTGCTGGCCTATGAGCCGTAACAGCCAAATCAGATAGTCTGTTGTTAATCAGCCCTAGCAAAGTTTCCTCTTAAAAGACAAAACCAAAAGAATAACTTCTCTGAATTGCATTGTAAAAAGGAAGTGTAGAAGGCTGCATTGGCCACTAGATGAGCTGCTGCTGCTATTCCTCCCAGTAATAAAACAGTTGTTAAGGCTGAACAGAGACAAATTCCAGTAACAGCGACTTGGGGATCGTTCTCAATAATGGCCCAAAGCATCTGATCATCATCTTGTTTTGTCCTTGCTAGCTTATACAAAGTGAAAGTGGAGGGGAAAGAGGGCATGCAGCTTCCAATTCCACTGCCAGTAACCTCCAGCATCTGGAGGATGAAGGAGAAGATGAGGTAACATGCTTTGGGCACGCATGTTGAGCAAGCAGCCTGGCACACTACGGCAATCCTAGACAAACACAAGCAATACTCGGATTTCTAGCCATGGTGTGGCAGGCAATCGAGAAGAACAATAAATAGTACCGTGCTCTAATAGGAAGACGTTTTCTGGGAAGAAGAACAGGAAGAGGTGCTTTAAAAGAGGAATGGGTTAATCTAACATAGGTTATTAATCTAACAGATTAATAGCGTGGGGAGAGGAAAATGAACATCTGAATGCGCCTCTCTCTCATTTAATTCACTCATCCACACAGTTCTGCTTCTGGAATTTCTTTCCTGGACTGGGCCTCTAGAAAGTAGCCAAAGAGCTCTGCAAAAACCTCTTTCCCTCATCTTGTACGTGCATGTTTCAATCCATATTCTTCTCTTCAAGTAATTTTTTCAATACCGTTACTCACTAGCTAAACTGATATTGAGTGACAGCAACCAGACGGGACGTGATTAAAACCCCAGAAAGGTGAAAAAATGCTATCATATAAATTTTTTTAAGTACTTTTTATTTAAGGGTGTTAACTCAGGAGTGCCTTGCTGAACTGACATTAGTTGACCAGTCACATCCTCAGCAATCCACAAAATTCAAGAAAGTTTCAAGAAAATTCAATTAACTTCAGCAACTTTAAGGAATTTATAAGAGTTAGGCTTTAAAACATAGAGTGCTGCTCAGGGAATTGTACCAGAGCCGGTGTTCCTTTACACTATGCTGTATTTTCAATCAGAGTCAATATGTGAAATACTGATATTTATGAATACTTCTCCATAAGTTTACCCATCTGATATTTAAACCCTGCTGTCAGGTAAATGCAGGCTGAAGACAGTGTTGTGTGTGTTTAGAAAGTCCTAAGTTGTCTCAAAGTCTGAAGGTTATCCTCTTCTCCTGTCTCTCATTTAGTCTCACATTCAAATGGTTCTGCTGTTTTTTACTTTTATGTGAAAGCTCTTGTCTGTTCAGATGGACTCTTTAATTAAAACGCTGAGCAGCACTGTAAGTCACCTCCTAACTGCTGCAACTTCTGCTTTAATGATACCCTTATCTTCTCCTTCCATTAAAATTAAAACACAATGTGGACTCCATTTAGCATCATGTACTGAACGAAATTCTGATCATGCCTTAGGACATGTTGTTATACTGTATTTCAGAGCAGTGCCCTATCTAGGAATGGTGTTTGACACCTTGCTAAAAGGCCATCAGGGAAAAGCTATTAAGCACTTTACATTCTCTCTTCCCCTCTAACTCACTGACCTCTGAAACAATGTTTTTTATACACAGAACTATAGCAGAAAGAGGCTGAAGTTCAATGCAGGGAAAAAAAACAGTAAGAATGGGAGATGCTATCAATACACAGCTTGACTTTTGTTCCAGAGACTCTAGCTTTAGCAGCTGAAGATTTCTCTCTCTCCAAGATGAAGGAGTTCTTTTGCTAATACACCAGAGAGCGAAGTGCAGCAGCTGGCACCGCATGTGCTTGTGCTGCGGGGTGGAGAGGCAGAGGTGAGGAAGAGAGCTGGGATAGGAATATTTAAATTACTGTAACTACTGTGGCAGAGCTCTTGAATCACTGCCTAGCAGCAGAACAAGGAGGAGTGGGAGAAGTTCCCTGGGGATTATAGATCTTGGCTCCACGGAAGGAGCAAGCCAGACTGAAGAATGCTACATTTTAATACCCTTGCTCTGAACTATGAAGATCAGAGATCAGTAGCTTTCCAATCCCTTTCATGAGTAAAGTTATTACAATGAAAAACTCCTTTACAAAAATTATCTTATCCAACTATTCAGAATACTGTCTGTAAAGGAGTTAAAGCAGAAGGAAGTGTTCTTAATCCACTGGACAATCTGAGCAAAGGGTAAACAAGACTTGGGAGATCCCAGGAGCAGATTTCAAGGCTTTGGATTGCACAGCTCCGCAGGGGGAAGTCTTCTGCTAAACACCTGGAACAGACTATGCGAACTACTACCAATTACAAGTAATTGATTCGGAAGGAAAAAGGGAAAAAAGAGTTCAAAACATCAAGGGAGTATGGTATTGAGACAGCAGCAGAGTTCTGAGAAGACCTCCACAAACAGGGGAAGTAATCCCTCAATATTCCATGGAAAAGTTATATCAAGTGCCCAACTGGAACAGTTTAAGGCTCTATGTGTACACAATATTACAATATAGCTGATACGAAGCCAACAGAGCCCTGTCCTGCAGACCTTTCATGGTTGATGACTATTTAGACAGAAGACCTAGTTCTCGCTGTAAGGCAAAGTGGATCTCATCCAGAGGATACTATAAGCAGATGCTACCAAGAAACTGTGCAAAGCCAGAATCAGGAAAGCAGTAGCTCAAAACTAACATCACAGCAAACTCTAGGAGCACACAATAATCCATTAGGTCACAGGGCTCATAACGGAGAAATGCTCACATTAACCAAGAGGGGTCAGCCAAAATGCGATTGGCAGGCTAATGTAACGATGGTCCAGCCAAGCGGAAGGCAGGACACAGCAATGATAAGGAAAATAAACAAATTAAATAAATAAGTAAAGCAAGCAATTTCACATCAAGAGCAGATACCCACAAACCACTTTGTGTCCCTGAAGTTATGCAGAAAAATAATTCAGCAGTGGAAGGGGTAAACGTCTGGGTGACTTTAGCTCGAACCAGTACAGTGGAACAGCTAATTAACTACCCATTGAGCGGACAGCATGAGGGAGTTAGGAACTCTGTGTCAGGATCCCTAGTGTCCCAAGATTGCATACATATTAGCACCTACACTGAGACTCTTGATGCCCTCCTATAGCTCTGACTCCAGGGTTCTGCAAAGCTGTGGGTCTGTGGCTCACTGCTCCCAGGGTCAGGGCTCAGCCTTTGTGTGGACAAAAGCTGATGGAAACATACAGCACAAATTAACCTGCATTCCCCGTCACAGCACCTGACTTCCAAACAGAGCTGCAGACTGGCCTTTCCATGAGCTCCCTCTTGAATCAAATTTAAAACTTTTTGTTCTCATGCTTAAAACTCTACTTAATTATTTCCCTTTCCCCCATGCTCCCTCCCCTGACAGCACTGAATCGATTCTCTGGAGAAAGCATTTGGTGTGCTGTGACTCATCCCAACCTCAGTATGCATGTTTCGATTGATACACTTGCCTTTTCCCTTAAACAACCCTGTGCTTTTTGGTAGCATTATCACCTTTGTCTGATCCAGATCACTCATTCACTCCATTTAAGCTTTCTTAAAAGCCCGTAATTGTTTTTATAGGCAATAGAAAGAAATTATCTGCACAGAAAAAAAAAAAAAAGCATCCGTAGCGTTTTTATGGCATCTGTATTAAGTGAAATAATAATGTAAACACCTCGCTATTGCCTTTCTCTTTCCCTGTATTTCATAACTTACTTGTTCAATTAAATCTATAGCTAAACTGTGGGCTTTAGGGGTAATTTTAGGTTTGGTGGAGCACTCAGCACACTTCCGTATGATAAAAAATAACTAGTAGAAACAACTTAAACACTCCAGTTAACCGATGAGTTTATATACATCAATGTACAGCAAGAAGATTTAAAATAAGAAAATAAAATTCTTTACAATCATATTAGTGTGTACATTCATATTAATGTATTTCAAGACCATCATTCATGGTGGTGAACAAAAGGCTCTCTCTATATATGATGTATCAGTTACAAAAATGCCATTTCTGGAGTTTGTGAAATGGTCAAGAAAACACACGTAAGAGCTTACACAAGTCAAATCTGTAAAATTCTGTTGAAAAGTTCAAGAGAATTCATTCTTAGCAGCACTGCAAAATGTTGTTCATTACAAAGAATCTCTTACCGGATCTAGGTTCTTAAAAAGAAGAATGTCCTTGCACGCCTCCTGCAGTCTGTTTCTTTGATCATCTGTTTTAGGGTGAATAATCTGAGGGATATAATAGAAAAACCTTTAAAGTGGTTATCGAATAGCAGCACTAGCTGAAGGATTGAGCTAATTCAGCTAAGCATTTTACACAATATTTTGGCCATGCTTCGTAACACTTTCACTTCAAAACCTTCAGGATTTGAATAAACACTCAATGATAACATTATATCACTGTAGCATTAGCAAATGAAGCACTGCTGTACTTAAGCTAGCAAGATCTTTGCATTTGTAGAACCCAGTTTGTTTCTGCAAGCCATCCTAGATACCTTTATCTTAACTATTGCTGCATAAACACTAGTCTACGACTCTCTAATCATATTTGGAGCATGCACGTTTTATAAAAAGCACCACTGTTACATTCAGCCATTTGCCATGACTACTTCCCAAAGAATATTTTGTGAAATAGTATCTGTGCTAAATTTTTATCAGAAGTTTCACAGAGTAAACAATAGACTTGACACTATTCAAGTGAGCCAGATTTATTAAATTACTGATGTCTGGTTAATGTGAGTATCAATCAAGTTGTTTATTGAACTCATATGCTTAAAAAGTTATGCTAGGTTTCAAAGCTGTGATGCTACAGGTAACCTTTTTGACAGTTTTACAAGCCAGAAATTAGGTAAGATACGAAAATTTAAACTTGTCTCAAAAGTCATGCTATTTCATATTAAAAGCTAAGTAAATGCCTTTAAAAGGGTGACATAAGTAAAAGAAATAAATATAGTTCACTAGCCATTGCATTGTACATCTGAGAATCTTAGTGATTTTAAAATTAAGATTGTTTCTGCCTCATGAAAAATACTAGAATATTGAGGAAACTACTGCAAGATTATGAGGACATCAAATAAGTACTTCTGGGCAAATGCAATTGCACAAAAATATTTCCTTAACAGACCACGTATCAAAGGTGTGGTAATTTAGAATAATTACTCACATCAGGTCCTACATGGGTGACTATTACAGAGAATTTTTAAATATTCCTTTAACATGAAAACTCCACAGATTATTAAATTATATTATAACAAGGATGCTTTGGGGAAGGAACGGTAATGCTGGTTACATTTTTATTCCTAAATTTAATGCCTGAGAACTGAAAAAATAAGTGACTCAAAGCATTAAATACCCTAGATTCTGCGTCGTCCTCTTCCTCATCAGGATTGTAAGCTTCTGCACACACTGAAATAAAAAAAAAAAAGTATAATCTCAATTCAAAGTACAATATTGTTCCATAAGATGTACAGAACAGAAAATGCATTGTGTGGCACGGCAATAATACGCAGTAACGTAACACACCCAATAGAGAATCAGAGGAGATCCTACCGATAGGGTCCATAGCAGGTCATCTCCAAACTTCCCAAGAAATAAAGCTACACTTGTATTATTTTTAGACATGTTTTTTTAATGTGTTTTAAAAGATCTCTAATATACTTAGAAACTTCTCACCTAACATGTTCTAAGTGATCTTACTTTACTGTCAATTTTTTTTTCTGATGTCTAAAGTAATTCTTGCTTGTTAGAATTTAAGCTATCCATGCTGGATGCAGAGATCAGATCATTTCTCTCATCTGTGTATGTTCAACGTGGTTTGGGTTTTGTTTGGTTGGTTGTTTTTTTGGGGTTTTTTTTTTGGGGGGGGGGGGGGTTGGTTTGTGGTGGGTTTTTTTTCATACTTGAAAACTTTTCTCTCCTACCTATCTTTTACTTTTTAGGGTAAATAATTCTGGTTCTTCAATCTTTTCCTTAGAAGTCATGATTTTCAGTTCTCTAACTATCCTCATTACCATTCTCTGAACTCTCTCCAGTTAGCCCTATTCTTTATTGAAGACTGATGCTCAAAACTGGACACAGTATTTGAGCTGAGCAGAGTACTGAGTACAACAGCTGAATTACTCCATACATTTTGCAGGCTACATCTTTTTCATCCAACCATACCTTTTTCACAAGAGCTTGATTATGTTTACTCATGTAATATTCATTACTTACGGATTGTTCTCAAAACCCACTGCTTAACCAGCTGTGTCCTGTACACAGCTATTCTGCCCAAGTGTAGCACTTACACCTATTAAATATTACCTTATTCCCTAAGACATTTCTCCAATGTGTCAAGATCATTTTCCATTCTAATCCTGTTCTCTGACATCCTTCCAATCCAATCTCAACTTTGTGACAACTGCAAATTTAATAAGCGTACTCTCTAATACATAACCCAGATTATTACTGAAAAAAGCAGAATAGCGTCTAAAATAAACTCTCGTGGAATACACACATGGTAGTGAAACAGCAATAGCTGCTTGTCCAACCTTCTCCAACCAGTTTTGCAGCTAAATCCCATGCAATTTACACTCAGACACTGCTTGATGTTCCCTAGCTTGTTTATAGGGCAGTCCTGTGAGACAGCATTCAGAAGTTTCTTCAAGTGAAAATGTAGGACGTCTGCTCCTTTTCTTTCATCCACAAGCTTTAATCTCTTGTTACAGGGTATTAGATAGTTCCAACAAACCCATGCTGATTGCTGTTTGTTGCCTTCCTCCAGATATTTAGAAAATGTTTGAATATTTGTCTGTAATTTCTCTAGAAACAGAAATTATTTGTAAACCTGTGACAGGTCTCTTTCCTCCGTAGCTCCCCCACCCTTTTAAGGATCAGTTTTTCTATTTTTCTGTTTTGTTTTTTTTCTTTTTTTTCCCCACACACACTTATTTATCTTCTTCAGATTCTCAATGGTAACTGCTAACAGAGCTGAGACTGATTTAACCAATTCTTCCAGTTTCCAAGTATAGCCTGTCTCAGGCACAGCTAACCTGGGAACAGCTAACTCATTAAGGACTCTCTGATTTGTCCTTTCTCTATTCTATGTGCTCTTAATACCGCTAGTGAAGACTGATGTGCTTCTGTTAAGCAGTGGAGCAACACTTTCCTGGAACATGCTCTTACCAGAAATATACTTCCAGAACAATTTCTGTTACTACCTATGTTCTTTCTGTACACAGTCTTTTCTTGCTTCCTTTTTTTGGCCTCAGGTTCTTTCTTTTTTTTTTTTTTTTTTCTTCTCTACATCTTTGCTATTCTTCTGCACTTGTTCTGAATAATCCAAATTAGTTTTATACATGGTTCCTTTTTGTGCATGATATAAATAAAATGCTTATATTTTAGAAAGATTTCTTTTACTATGTTTTCTGTCCTCCTCCTATGCTGTCTCAATTTGCATTTTTCCTCTTTATATTTTTTCTTTGCAGAACAATCAATTTCTTTAACTTCTTTTCTCCAGACTCATTTCCAAAGAGATTATGCCCACAGTCCTCTCACATCCCCTTGTCCTTCTGATTCTTTTACTCATCATCTTTCCCTTCCTGAAATCTGTGAGCTCTGTCATCCCAGGGTAATTCTCACTCAAGCTGCCTTTTGTCTTCCTATGCTTAAACAGTTTCTCCCTTAGAGTTGCTATCAAATAGAATAGCTTCCCCTTCGATTGCTTTTCCCACCATCTCAAAATTTGGTAAGTGCATTGCAAAACACGTTGGGCAACGGGTATTCTCCTTTATTGGTTTCCAACACATGACTGATTAATTAAAATCTTGCATCATCACTATTGCCTGTACTCTGCCAACAAAAATCCCCACCTTCCTGATCCATTTAGTGGTCTGTGCAATGCCTGCGTAACAATGGAGCCCATGACATTTTCCCCTTTTAGTATGACTCCTGGATCATCAGTATGTCCACCTCCCTCTACAGCTGGGTCACAGCACAAGTGTCTGACTCAATACACAACTGCAACAGCCTCTTCCTCCTCCCTGTCCTCCCACCACATCTTTGCTATACTAGTTCAGTCACTACTGTCTCATGGATTAAGATTTCAGGTCCTCTTGTTTATTCCCCATATTTCTTACATTATCATACAAACAGCTTCTAAAGTAGTGACGAGGTGGACCCATTAACCTCCTCATTACCCCATCCAATTCAGATGATTTCATGGCAAAGCATATCATTGCATGTATTATGCATAGTCCCAAAGGAAGTATTGGTCCTCACTGTATCAAGCACCCAGCAAACACTAAAATGACAACTTGGTATCTTCAAAAACGTAAAGAAATTTGATAGAAGTCCCTCTGGAACTGACTGAAAGATTCCTACCAAGTTTACTAGGAACAGAATTATTTCCCAAATAATTACAAATGCCCACAAAAGGAATTCTGCAATCTGTTGAACAATACAGTATTTTACCTCTACATAAACAAAATGTTCCTACCGACTGTATTATGGTACTACAGTTACTTCAATCTTGTCTGAAATAAACTTTAGGGGATCTTACTTAAATAGCAACAATAATAACATGCCAAGTAAGCACCATAACCCATCATAATGTCAATCACTACTTTGTTTCAGCTGGTATCAGCCTCTGTGCCCTAGTGCATGTATGTGTACATAAGAGTCAACAAATCTGTATTATATGTGCCCGAATTTTAAAATGATTTACCATCTGTCTTGAGAAACTCTTCTGATTACAATTCTGTGCTTATTTT
Source organism: Chroicocephalus ridibundus (assembly GCF_963924245.1). Classification (NCBI taxonomy): domain Eukaryota; kingdom Metazoa; phylum Chordata; class Aves; order Charadriiformes; family Laridae; genus Chroicocephalus; species Chroicocephalus ridibundus. The sequence goes on from NC_086284.1 coordinate 204,921,490, forward strand.
GCCTTGGTTTACTTTTTTGCTATAATCAAGGATGCATTTCTCATTTGGGTCGCAACTTAAAGATTAGACCAATGCTCTGGCTCTGCAGTTTTAAATATGGAATTTCCTTTCCTTCATTGCTTATTTCAGTAACCCGGCTTACAGACTTTATAGTCTAGTAACATATTAATTTCTAAATGCATACCACTAGATGTCTCATGGAAAAACTTGATACTTACTTTTGTTCTTGAAATATGGTCTCTGACATTACTACGGTCCACTGAATTTCATGACGTGAACATTAGGGTTTGGCACATGAGAATCCCAATGACATAAAACATCTAAAACTAAATGAGATGCCTCTTATGTAGACACCCACATCTGCAGAAGTCATCTGGATTCCAATTACAGTCAATGGAGAGAAACCGGCACATTTACAAAGTGATTCATCTGACCTGCATTACATGTCCAGACTAAGATGAAATTAATTAAAAACATGACTAATTGGCTGAGATAAATCTTATCCCTCTTGAGGTGAGTCCTGTTAGTTATAACAAGCTGCAAGACTGGTTCCTCCACTTCTCCATTTAGTCCATATTTCTTGGAAAACAAAGAAATTAATCATCTGATGATGACGACAGGCTGCTCGGGCAATAGCATACCTTCTTTATTAATTTCATATATTTCCAGGAAGACAGTCTCTGGTCCCCATCTCTTTTGTCTAAGGCTTGACTGGTAGCACAGACATTAATTTTTCTGAACAATTCCACTGCTGGTGGCTGCAATACTCATAGTGTTCAGTATTTTATTTTTCTACCTCTCTGGCTCATTCCACACTCCTGACTGTACACAGTACATGGTGACTTTATCATGCTCAAATGCCTTGCCACATTTTGCTACGTGTCATTGCTCAATGCAATACTCACATCATTGCTCAAAAAGCAGTCCTTATGCCATTCGTAGGGACCTATTTCATTCCATGCATAATTATGGCATTAAAAATAGTGATACAAACACTGTAAATATTTCTCCATTAGTTGCTAAGATCAACTAAATGAAATTATTTTTATTCAGTTTTTCAGGTTACGGTTCACATATAATTCCCCAAGATGGACACAAACAAGCCCAAATACATCAACACAAAATATTTGTAGGAAAAAGCCGAATTGTCAAAAGGCAGTGCATTATTAAAATACACATGCACTGAAAACTGCACACAGCTCTAGATGGATTGCTTTGTCAGCAAGAAGAGGTAAGCTTTTCTAACTCATCACTCCAAGTAACGTCAATTTTCCGTTTTTCAGCTAGTAAATATGTTCTATATTCAAAACCAGAAATACATTCACTTCAGATACGAATGAATGAATTCTAAAATGAAAATTAACATACAGTTATTAAGACCACAAAAAATGTTAGTCGTGCTCTATTCCCTTGATGTTTCAGGAAATAAGAAGCTATCGATAATGAAATGAATGAAAATGCACATAAAATCATAAAATAATGCATTATACTCAAAATATGACAGGATAAACAATCAATATGGGTGTAACCTTTCCAAAGCACAGAACCCCCAATTGATAAAGCATATTACAAAGAATATTACAAGAGAAGAAGAGCTGTGGAAATATTTCTTCATCCCATTTGCCATTCAGGGCAAATTAAGACTACAGTTTTGGCAGCACGACTATCAGGCTGGAGCATAAAAACAGACCATCTCTAGGCACTGTAGCTACACCAGCTATGCCCGTCCCCTCATACAGCAAGAACGTAACTTCCCTGCTTTAGCCATATGAAAATTGCTAAGGTGACTTAATGGCAGTGTGAGATTCTTTTCCATTTTGTCAGGACGTACTTCTCTTCATCTACTAAACACAGATTAAAAACATGCTGCACAGAGACTCCTTGCACGTCAGGTGGTAGTTCCAAACTAGATGGCAAATACAACTGGACCTCCAAAGTTTCTGACACAGAAACCCATTTTTTAACGTCTCACCAGTTCCTGCCACTGCAGGAGGAACTAGCAAGAGAGCCCTGCACCCCAAAAACCCAATTTCATAAGTAGTTTTTATTTAAACAAAAGCAACCCTGTGCGATGGTAGCAATGAGAAATAACTGGTCATGGTCTCTGATGCTTCAACTCTCAAGTCCCATACTATTTCTAGACCTGGTTTTGACTGGACTACATGTAAGACGAGACTGAAAAGCTGTCAGTAAACACAAGGACTGAAGAATAACCCAGAGAAAGGAGATCAACTTTCTCCTCTATCTGAACGCACAATGAGATGAGATAAAATTCATCTGATTCCACACATGAGGTAATAAGGCCATACCAACTGGCTCTGCTGCTGAGATGCACCATTTGTGCAAAACCCTGAAACTATTTCAAGGACTTAAGTTTACTTTAAATATAAGCTAATTTGGAAAAAAGCATGATAGTTGGGGCTATCATTTCCCAAGGTACTGTCAAAAAGAAGGCATCTGTGAAACGCCTACACCTGATAGGGTCACTGAACTGAAACTTTATCTAGGCATAATTAGGCGAATTAATACACAGAATGTGTATTAATTAATACCTTGCAATTCCGCATTATTACTATTTTAGACATAGAACATTTAGATTACAAATGTTATCCAACTGAAATAAAAGTATGTATGCTCAGAAAAAAAGTCTGTTAATCAGAGACACACAAATATTCTTGAGATTCCCTCACATGCAACAAACCAAAAATTGAAGAAATACCCCTCCAATCTACCAGATTTATGGGGTCATGACTTTTGAGCAGTCCACTACCTAACACGAACCACTAAGTGCTCAGGATACCAGCCTAAAAATCCAAAGCTGCATAAAATCCAGGCAGCTTGCATCCTCTTAATGATCAGGAAGGTGGCCTTCAGTTCATTAGGCGGGTGGCTGACTGAGCTGGAGCACTGCCAAGACAGTCTGTTTCAAGATCAGCTCTCATGAAGAGCAGTTATATACTCTTGCTGCTGCTGTATAGACTGAAATTCTCCAAAGACTGCCTGATAGTCATGAACACGTACCAAATACCGGGTTTGCACTCAGCTACGCAGCTCAACGGCAAAACCTTTTGCCAGAGTTGGAAGATCTTGCTCAGCCAGCACGACACACTTGCAAGAAATCAAGACACACACAATCAACTTTTCTCTTGTCCATCTGCTACCAGTGCTATTTCTAATTAGTCAAACTTCAAGATATTTCTTCCAGCATTTCTAAATAACATGAAGTGCCTAATATAACATGCAGCATCTTGAATGAGGTCCATGCCAATAGTGAGTAACAGAACCTCCCCAGGATTCTCTGTTCCAAAGTCTACATGGAGTTTATTCATATTTCACCGATCCTCACACTGAAGCAGGGATTTCATCAAGATTGTACCGAATACTATGAAAGCACATTTTAAGAAACGTTATGACTCACACGAGACATTTTTTGGATAACTTTATCCCAATTGAGTTACTCACGTAGAGGGAACCTTTGCACAAGTTCCTTAATATTATTTGGTATATCCTTAATATTATTTGGTATATAACAGTGAAAATTGCAACGTGTCAGACTGCAGTACCATCCTGTACTCCAGAGGCCAAAGCACTCTGCATACGCTCATTGCTGGGTCAAAGATGCACGCTCTTCCCTGAAATCATAGGAGTTCGAATCACTAAATAGGCTCCTCCGCTGAAACACTATGTTCGAACTTGACCACAAGCAGCTGAAAAGACTTCCCTATTTTTAAATAGGGAACCAGAAAGGGATATTAACAGAATTTCCCTAAGGACCTACATAGTACTTAGTAGTCCTCTTTCTAATCCTATTTCAGTTCTTTCCATAATTGTGTAATTTGTCAAGATGGATCTAAAAAAACCACCAGGCTTCTGGCTGATGGTAGGAGACAGTTTTGCTTGGCTTCTCAGGAAGTGCTTGACTTCATCTGTCTAGCTGGTGAAAACCAGCGCAAACACACATTACGGTGTCCAGAACACTGCAGGTAGTTGTTAAACAATAAAATCATTATAAAAGAAAGATGCACTTCCACTAGAAGAGCTTGCCAGTATATACCATGTACTGTACTACTTACTCTATAAGCTTTCCCAATATAGCATATGGAGTAGCATAACATACAGCAACATCCTGTACTCCGATGTTGACTTGTACAACCTTCTGTTCCCATTCTCATGCAAGTCCAAGCAGTTCACAATACTACAGTGTGTTATTTGGGATGTATCTGAAATATGCATAAATATTTGACAAAGTCTGAGCAAACACAGAGCTCTTTGCATACCTTTCAACTTTATATTTGCTAATACTACAGGATAAAAACAGAACTGCACCTAGCTCTTCCTCCCATATTTAGTACTTCATAGCCGTCAACTACAGATTTTCTTTTTCTTATTGAAAAGTCAGCATCAAGAGAATCTCAATGTACATTATTTTCCCACTAGAAAACTTGTCCCTTACTTAGAAAGTGAGTCAATATAAATTGCAACTATTAAGAAAACATATTCTGAACAACGCAACCTAATTTTTTTGCCTATTTTGTATCTGCTTTATACAATCAGATTTAGTATTATTTTACGTCAAAATATTTTTCAGGATCCTAAATACCTTTCAAACACTGAAAACTGATTTGCTGCAAACGTTTTAAAAACTGAAGCTACAACTGTTCATCTCCAGAGCCTACATCCTGAGAGGTACATATAAGCATTTTTAAACTAGTAACATAATAGTACAGTTTAAAGAAACTATATACAATGCAGTAAACCACAACAGCAGCTTGTTTTTACCCCAAATGAATTATCTGTCCAGTCTGACAGCGTTTGTAATTTATACCATACATCGTGCCAGGTTTCATATAATACAGCCAAAAATGATAAAATAGTTGCTGTTGATTTTTACTAAACTATGTAAACTTCAACAAGAAACTATTTAGATGAGTTCTAATACATTTGAAGACACATTACAGTGGTCAATAGCTTACTTAGCCACTTCTTGGAAAAATTACCATAGCCAAACTTTTCAAACCTGATGGCAAAATTATATATATTGAGTTCCTTAAAGAGGAGACAGAAATAGACATTCAAACGAATTTATTACCCATTAATCTCTTTTAATCTCTCCTTTGGTTTGTCCACTCATATCTTGCCCTCAGTCTTGCAAAATATCTGAAAAGGAGGTATTAGTTTTGGTTGTTAAGTGAAATACATGTATTTGGGGCTTAATTATTAAAAAAAATTTTTTTTTCATGAGCAGTTTAATGTGAAAGACGTGTGCAGAAAGACACAACTGAATTTACAAGCCTAGTAGAGTAAAACATGAAACTATTATTACAACAGAAAAAAAAAAAAAAGAAAATAGGACAAAAATACAAGTAGAGAGAAATGCCAGAAAAGGAAGTACTCAAATTTTGGAGTTATGAGAAGACATTGAAGGTGAGATGTAAGAATCAGCCAGACATAGGACAGGGTGGGTAGAAAGAACTGGGAATTACTTATGAAAAAAAAAAAAGTAGAAGTAAATCATAGAAGTAGAAGTTAATCATAGAAGTAAATAAGCGTATTGGGTTTGCATGGCAAAGTTCTGGTCGCGGGGGGGCTGCAGGGGTAGGCTTCTGTGAGAACCTGCTAGAAGGTTCCCCCATGTCTGACAGAGCCAATGCTAGCCAGCTCCAAGCCCTTCAGCCAACGGTGGCAGCACCTCTGGGGTAAAATATTTAAGAAAGGGGGAAAAAAAAACCCTGCTGTGCAACAGCAGCCGAAGATAGGAGCGAGAATATGTGAGAGAAACAGCCCTGCAGGCACTGTGGTCAGAGAAGGAGCAGGGGGAGGAGGTGCTCCAGGCATCAGAGCAGAGATTCCCCCACAGACCGTGGTGAGGCAGGCTGTCCCCCTGCAGCCCACGGAGGTCCATGGTGGAGCAGAGATCCACCTGCAGCCCATGGAGGATCCCACACTGAAGCAGGTGGATGCCTGAAGGGGGCTGTGACCCCGTGGGAAGCCTGTGCTGGAGCAGGCTCCTGGCAGGACCTGTGACCCTGTGGAGAGAGGAGCCCACTCTGGAGCAGGTTTGCTGGCAGGACTTGGGACCCCGCAGGGGACCCCAGGCTGGAGCAGTCTGTTCCTGAAGGACTGCACCCCACGGAAAGGGCCCATGCTGGAGCAGTTTGTGAAGAACTGCAGCCCATGGGAAGGGCCCAGGTTGGAGAAGTTAGTGGAGGGCTGCCTCCCGTGGGAGGGACCCCATGCTGGAGCAGGGGAAGAGCGTGAGGAGTCCTCCCCATGAGGAGGAAGAAGCGTCAGAGACAACCTGTGATGCACTGACCGCAACCCCCATTCCCCGTCCCCCTGCACTGCTTGGGGAGAGGAAGGAGAGAAATCGGGAGGGAAGTTGAGCCCGGGAAGAAGGGAGGGTTGGGGGGAAGGTGTTTTGAGATTTGTTTTAATTTCTCATTACCCTACTCAGATTTGATTGGCAATAAATATTTCCCCAAGCAGAGTCTGTTTTGCCTGTGATGTTATTTACTGAGTGATGTCCCTGTCCCTACCTCGACCCACGAGCTTTTCATCATATTTTCTCTACCCTTGTCCAGTTGTGGAGGGCAGTGACAGAGTGGCTTTGGTGGGCACCTGGTGTCCAGCCAGGGTCAACACACCACAGTAAGTTAAGACATACAGAAGGGGAAGAGGTGAAAGACTCTTCTCCAAGGCACTCTGACTAACCTACTGGAGGAGGGGGAGTGCCTACGCTACGTAAAGGAACACTTGGAAAAGTTCAAGTAGAACAAAAAAAAGGATAAGAAACACAGAATTCAAGAGGGGAAAATGAACAGTAGAACACAAGTCTGCTGGCAGGTCACCAGGTAAAACAGCCAAGCACCACCCTGATTTAATGTGACTGGGGCGAAGAAGGGGGTAAAGGAGAGGGACAGATCTGTTACAGATCTGCAAAGAGTTACAAAGGCTAATGAAACCAAAAGGTGGTGGTTATTATATAGGACCACATATTTATGGCTATTTTATATGCTGGTGTTTTAAAGACTAACACAAGACCTTGATAGCTAAACCAGGGATGTAGTAAGGGAAAGGAAATGATTAGCCATGACACACAAAGGAAATAATCACTGATGACAGGACATGTAAAGATATAAAAGGATTCAAGAAAACAGAAAAATTGTAGATTAAGGGCAGATGAGAGAAGGTGACCTTCAAGCCAAAGACTCATGCAAAGAGTGACTGCAGGGATGTTAGGGACAAAGCCAAAACTATTGGCTCTGACAAGCTTGTCTCGGTCAGCAGACTGAACTGATTTGACCAAGACAAAATTAAAAACCTGCCAATAACGGTATGATCAATCATCCAGCAAAATGAAGAAGGCACAGATAATACTAAATCTAGAATACTCCTAAGAATCTTTGGAATGACATCCAATAAAGTTATAATTACAGGAATTCCTCAGAGGCACGCATCAAAACCAGTGAACAGGGCAGACTTGGTTTGGGCAGCTAAGGGAGTGCAAAATTCAGTCTCAGCAGGGTTCAGAGAAAACCCTGCATCCACATGGGATTCAGAATAGCAAGCTGAGAATAGGCACCTAAAAAAGAAGTGGCATCATCCTTTTAAAAGAATGGTTGCCATAGCAAATTTACCTTTGCTTTTCACAGCTGTGGGACCAAGGGAAGGACTCTTGAACCCACCTTTCCCTGTTTTCCAGAAGTGCCCTACATTCTACATCACAAAATACTCGGTAATGAGATGCTCCTCGTTCCTCTTGGGCCCAGGCTGCCATGCAAAATAAAATGCAGTAATAAGCTGAAGGAGCTTGGCTCCTGGAATTTTAGCACACTGATTTTAGGTATGTTGGCTTTGGTCGAATGGGTAAGTCATGCTCACATGGTCCTCTATATAAGAAATATGATAAACCAAATTTACTAAACAGGTTCCAGATCAAACAGGAAGACAGGTAGACAAAAAACATTATGGAAAATATTTCTGCCAAGTTTTAAAAAGGTTGATTTTGAACATCTGGTTTCTCAACAATTCCAGAAAATCCATTTAAGACATTTTGCTGACAGGATTCTCTTTAGATAGCCAAAGGAAGTTTAAAAGACAAACCATAACTATGAAATAATATATGCTGGTTTACTTTTTCATAGTCAAAATATAAACTGTTATTATGAAATAATACTGACACTACATACCAAGGTGAGAATGCCAGCACCCAACATAGCAGTCACTAGACACTCACCTACATCTGTAATGCTGCAGACAACTATAACAAGCCAAAAGATGGACTACAAATATTACCCTTCCAAGAACTGGGACTGTAATCTCCCTGAGAACACAGATCACCACACTCATATTCCCTAACAATAGAAGTTGTCCATAACTCCATGACTACTTACCTTTCAGAACAAGAAAGAAGGCATCACGGTCTCACAGAACTAGTTAATCTTTTTCTAAAAGAAAAAACAAAGCAAAACAAAACAACAAACCTCCACTCATTCACCTGAGTTGTCACTACTTGGAACTAATATTTCTCAGAACGTCCTTAGCCAAAGGTAAATGCAGACAGTGTACTCTGATGACTGAAAAAAAACGCATCTTTATTCCCAGCGTTCTAAACACCCTCCCCCCCGACACACATACACATTTGGTACTATTATGAACTAATTACTTCTGTACTCAAGAAACTGAATGGGTGAAACACACAAACTGATGTGAATCTAGCTTTTCCCTGCATACTGTAAAACTAGTTTTATTTCTTCTTCTTTCTGTGGATCTTGCAGATGTCCACAGTGCTGTTTCACTCCCTCTTGTTTTATACTATTATAAGATGCAGAAAGGCTGAATGAGGTGTCATCAACACATGTAGGACACTCCAGGCTGTATTACTCTTTTATGCTGGTCACCACCACTTAACTCTGTTTTCTCAGTACCTACTTAAAACCACATTGCGCTTGAAGAGAAACTGGCTAAAGATAAACCCAGGAGAACTGACATAATGTATGCAGGAGAAGATCATTGATGAACACCTGGCAATGTGACCTCAAACAGCCTCAGACTGTCAAGACAGATGTTTTGGACTTCCCAGTCTACTCCATACCCAAATGGCTGTGATGAAAAAAGCACGTTTGTCCACCTGCAACTGACCAAAAAAAGGTTGTTCTCATTCCACTTAATGAAGAAAGGACCAATGTGATCCATGCACGAATGGCCTCCAGACTTCTGCAACAAATATCTAATAATTACATCACATTATCTTGGAAAAAGCTGACCACATCTCCACAAATACTTTGCTGCTGTATTCCAGTCCCTGTTCCAGTATTCTCCATATTCTGCAGAGTTCCTTGTTTTGCACAAACGTCAACTCATAGTCTCGTCTTAATACATAGAATCACCACTGGGCCTGGCTCTTGCATTCCCTGCACAACCACGACCTTACACTTTCAGCAGAAAATGAAATTGTCAGACAACAGGAGAAAGCTCATGAGTGTGAATGCAGCAACTTTCTCAGCGACTGAATCCACACAAGAAAACCTCAGAATAAAAGTGGACTTGCCATTTTGAAAAGTAAACATAAAATTAACGCTTCTAACTTGGTTTCCTCTTGGTCAGCTACACATGCAAAACAGATCCATACTTTTAGAGAAATAATATACACATTAAATTATTTTTACTGAACAGAAGGGAGGAAAGATTTTTATTTCTATTTTCACTTCATGAGAGGAGAGATAATAACACACAACCCCTCTGTAAACTACAATTCCTTTACATTTTGAGGGGGGGAAAAAATGAAGATGCTAACCTGAGCCAGATACCTTACATTTACTGAAACCAATATCCTAGGAAATCGTGTATGCTAGGTGACCGCTTTTCAGAAGAGCTCCTAGAATTACAGCACAAGTTAAACAAAGGGTTAACATCTCACTTTGCAGGGTGCTAAAATTCAGGCTTACAAGTTCAGTCTTTTTCTCCCAAAGGAAGTACCTAGAGATACTCTTCAGCAACAACGCTGTTAAATATCAAAGGAGAATAAACGAACCCTTAGGGTAAGACAGAGCAGCATCTAGCTTCTTCAGCCAAAACAGTCATTTGTAACAGAATGTTCTTTTAGAGATAAAACTTAGAGGGAATAATCAAGGCCACAGGGAAAGCTGAAGTGACCCCAAGGAAACTGTATTCCTTTATACATGTCCTGTGTTTAAGCAGCAGTGCTAAAGAGCTTCTTGATTTAATTTGTATACAGTTCCCTTGACACTTCTAGAAATTTCAGGTTTAATGATTAAATAATCATTCAGTGTAAAAGTTACCAAGATAGCAGCACAGCTGGGAGATAAAAAGAATACAGTAGTTGAATGAACCAGACCATTTGCTGACTGAGGTAGCCACTGATGATATATTAAATAAAACTATTCTAATTCTAAAGAAATAGAAAACAATAAAAAATAAAAGCTACAAGCATTAAAAATAAACAGTGCCAGGCTTGGGATACTGTGACAAATGAATTTGAAGGTACTACATTTAATGCAACCACTTATAAATCAACATAGGGTTTTTGTTTTTGTGTTTTTTTTTTTTTTTTTTTTTTTTTTTTAACACACTCAGGGGCCTTTCAATGTGCCAACCTGCAAAGCGAAGGTAAAGTTACTTACTAGTTGAAGCTTTCGAAGATGTACAGTACACACAAGCCAGTGTATAGATCATTCAAGTCTGGTGAATATTTTTCAGCTTAGACTACCCTCAGAAGAGGCACATGCACCCAAACATCCCTTGTCCTCATCCTCAGCCCTGTAACAGCACAGGCTGGGCACCCCATGCTTAGGGAGCTGCTCCCCTAGAACGGCCCTGGGGGTCTTGGTGGGCAGCTGCTGACCACGAGCCAGCAGTGCCCCAGCAGCAAGGAGGACCAACCATCTCCTGTGCTGTATGAACAGGAGAAGCAATCATCCCCCTCTGCTCCACACTCGTTAGACCACATCTATAATACTGGGTACACTTTGGGGGCCTCCAATACGGGAAAGACATGAATGAACTGGAATGAGCTCAGCCAAGGGTCAGCCAGGATGGTCAAGGACTTGCCCTGCAAGCAGAGGCTGAGGGAGCAGGGTTTGTTCAGCCTGGAGAAGACACAGCTTTGGGGGACCTGAGGGCAGCCTGGCAGTACCTATGGGGAGGTCGCTGAGGCTCTGCACACTGGTGCATGGCAGGCAGATGACAGAAAAAGGCCTGAGTTGAAACTCGTGGGAGTCGCAGACTGGATATAAGGAAAACTTTTCATCACGAGGCCAGTCAGGTGGTGGAGCTGGCTGCCCAGAGAGGTTGTGAGGTCTCTCGCAGTCCTTGAAGGTTTTCAAGAATGATCCCTCAGCAACCTGGTCTGATCTAAGAACTGGCCTGCTTTGACATGGAGGTTGGACTAGAGACTTCCCAAGGCCCCTTCCAAATTGAATTATCCTAAGATCCAGAAAAGTTCAGTCATTGGGAAATTATAATTTTTACTTTGACTCCACAAGTATATTCACATTATCTGTACGTCCAAATTGTTCCCCTGATGCCATTAATTACCTGGCAAAGGGTATCTGAATGGTTATCAAAAAGAGCAACTACAGAACCACTTGCTAAAGTGCCACAAGAAAGCTCAAGCCTTTTCTGTCATCACTCAGTAAAGGATACATCTGATATCACTGTTCTTGAAGATGGGTGGAAAAATTACAGACATTCCCTTGCAGACTTTGACCTGGTCCTGTCACAAGGAAAGTGTTGCAGAACCTGAAGAACAGTGACCTGCTTGCTGTGTAGATTTATCACAGAAGACTACAATGAAGCCAGAAGTGGAAGTAAAAATCAGTGTGAAATATCACAAAAAATCAGCACACCGCTTGTGACAGGAGACATTGATGCTGCGCAGTTGACCAAAAGGTAAACCATTGATTCACGGTTAGTACAAACTAGAAATTTATTGTTCCAAAGTCAACAACTGGACAAGTGAACTTTATAATCTGTGATGATACAAGATTTGACTTTTAAATGCTTATTTCGAGAACCAGATGCAAAAAGAGAAATGGATAATATGGAGAAAATGAAAAGTCTGGTTAATAAAGGGATACACAGCAGAATGATGATCAAAATACGGAAAAAAATATTTCCCAATGCTTAATGTGAGCAGCATCTACCTTCAGCACGCTGGTAGAGACTGCAGGAACTGCAGACCGCCAAATGCATAAAATACAAAAATGCCATCAATTGTAGCCCTGACCACATTATTGGTGTTTGTGTCCCAATGCCCCTAACAGATTAAAGGGACCAAAGTTCTTTACTGTTTTATGGTAAAGAAACTTCTGCTTCTGCGTAGCTCATTTGAAATCATTATTTTGCAGATATTGCCTTTGATTTAACCATCTAAGGCCTCACCTGAGGCTCCTTACTTTGATAAAAGCATAGAATGAAGCAAAGGGGGTAAATGTTCATCATATCCAACAATGGCCTGCAAATTCTTTAAGGAAACCAAGACATTGTCCTGGTGACTGGAAAAAAAAAATTAGGAGCCATCATATGACAGATTCTTAACAAACATCAGCATGTTTCTATACAGGCCAGAACCCTGAAACCACAATGTTCTAGTGAAAACAGCAGCTGCCATGAACCTTGAGGCCACATGTACATACATGGCCTCATGTGTACCTCAAAGATATTCTGGAAGCAATGGGGGCTTCTGTTAGTCAAAGAAAGCTAGATAAAGACAACGCAAGATCTCCATAAGTTGCCATCTTTCAGAACAAACAAAAACTAATGAATCACAAGTCAGAATCACAATGATGAACGCACTTTTTTTTTTTCTTCAGACTGCCAGGCATTTAACATCACCAGGAACGAACGAACTGCATCAGAACATAGAAAGTCCACATTCATAAAAATATGTTTCCTCAGCAATTCTACAGGCAGTAAAATGGCAAAAGATAGCATTTCTCCTAAGAAAGTCAACTGATTTCAGAATGACCTTTTTACAGGAGAGCAACACCAGAAGTACAAACAACTGATGCAAAATACCCATGGGGTCTCCATATGTTTTAATTACAGAAATCTTAAGCTAATCTTCCACTCATCTGAACATAACCCAACAAGAACCGTAGTACATTAAACACTGTCCTCTCTAGCATGAGATGGAGAACACCCAGCCAGAGCCATTGTCTCAAGAGAATGTAGGGGGGGGGAAAAAGGTTGAGCCCACATCCTGAAGAGATACACACGTCTACCTACTTCATAATTACGCAGTTGAATTGAGGCATCCAATACTAGTGCTGGTTGAATTCTAAACGGCAAAGATTGGTTCCTCAGTATTTACATTAGGAATCCAACAATCCATGAGGTGTAATGAACTACCATGACTCTTACAATACCCACAGCTCCTTTTCCACCTTCTTCAATGAGATGCATTTCCAAATCACCACCATCACCACTCACCAAAGAAAGTGCCCAAGAGAATGTTAATTTTCATATCTACATTTACATTCTAGGGACTGCATCACAGCACCGAGGGTCTAAGATTATTTCTCTTTTTGAGGGATCAATAAGGCTGAGAGAACATAGTACTATAACAAGTTAAACTCACTTTCCTGAACTTTCTTGAAAAAGGGCTGTGTGTTACTACTGAGAACAAAGTGTCACTTCTACAGAGGTATCCCCAGTTGGTGGCAGGGGATGTGAAAGAGCTGTAAACCACACAGTTGCTGAACTGGAGAAAGCTTAATGTCTTGGTGTATATTTGGTAAACCGGTGCTACGGAGCCAGCGTCAATGCACAAGCTTCATCCATGGCACAAGAGACTGCGGTAACTCCACAGGCCCCACTGGTCTCGTCTTTATCATGACAAGTCTGGAGAAAGAGACAGGCATCTCCCTTGAGGAGTCATCTCAGGAACAGCATCCAAATCAGTTTGGTCCCGGGGGTGCACAGAGTGGTGCTAGTCCCTGGCAGTGACCAAGAGGCTCACTGCAACCTCAGACACCTGAACCAGATGAGGCCTTCATGGCTTTCTCAGCTCCACTCCTGTGCAACACAGGCACCCAATCCCTTCACTTGCTAAATTTAAAAGAACAGGAAAAACAGCACTTATCAGGCATGCATCACTTTCTAAGCAATAAAAATACTTCACATACGGATCAAAGATGGAATTCAAATATCCCAAGTCTCACGGGAACAGACGTAAGTTATAAAGACATTACTGCTTTAAGCGAAAAGAACAGGATACAGAATAATCCACCATGCAGAAGAAAACATGCCTAATTAGAAAGTGGTGAATCTCTGCAGAGTGTCTGGAGGAGTGGACACGTCCCTGCACATGTTCCAGCTCGTGCTGTAACCTACTCCCCTCCCAAGGATGAGGGAGGGCTAGGCATCGAGTCCCTACAGGTACTGCCAAGGGAAAATACGACGTGATCTGCAGCGAGGAGGTGTATGTGTATTGACACCATCAATGTTCCCTTAGAGTATCACCCACATAAAGACACAATTATTTATTGATGATAAAAAAACCTATCTAAAATAGACGTGAATTCTTACTGTTAGGCTTACACTCAGTAAGAAAATTCTTTCTTTTTCAAGAATAGTTCAGAGTAAAGTGTTTGCTATTACACTGTCACTGCTGAAACTCTGGATATCTAATGACTTAGAAAAGGCACAGTACAAGAGGGAAGGTAAAAAAATTCAGTGAGCTGCTAATGAAAGGAAATTTAAAGATCTTCCAGATGATATAAACCTGTTCATAACTCATCAGCATACTACACTGACCTTTGAAAATTGTAAGTTTAAAAACAATCAGTCAGAACTTGGTGAAAAATATAAATATTACCACTGGTTTCAGTGGGCATGGCAGAAGGCCCTCAGCATATTTTTAGGCCCTCATGAAGTTAATATTATTCACATAATACACCTAACAGAATGAAGCCAGGTAATAACTATAGGACTATATAAGAATTAGAGACACCACGTAAAAGCACTGTACATACAGCATGGGTAGCCTGTGGGATCCAGAGAATGGCGGATACACCACATACAGAGCCTCCGCTCCCTCATACTGGTGCATCTGTCCCCCGTAGTCCCCAGCCATTCCTTATATCTGCAAGAATATAATAGAAAGAAAAGGCGTAACAGGGTGCTTCAAGACCTGAGAGAAGAGGGGAGCAATGGTTCAGGGTCACCATTCCCTCGCCCAGGTACTACCTAACAACTCTGGGTCTTCAGTTCTCCATTGTGAAGAACAAACTCCTAAAGTTTAATGACCACAGGGGCGTGGTGCAATATGTTTATGTTTAATACAGTTTTTAGAAGGCAGGGGACCACTGCTGAGCGGATTACAGTTACAGGCTCTTGTTCCAATCTGTTTTGTAATGTTTACCACTGTAATTGTATATTGTGATAAGCATAAAAGAGGTGGTATGAATAAAATCGGATTTCTCAAGGAAGCAAAAATCAAAAGACTTGAAAGTAAAAAGAACTCTCAGAAGCCTAAAAAGAAAGTCTTCTTGTCACAAGTTTTGTTGCCTGCAAAAAGAAATTAAAATTCTAACATATGTTCCCCAATATCTACGTCAGAGGTAAAAAGGAAACCGCACAGTTCCCAAAATATGTTTGTGGAAGCATCAACTAAAGGATCAATGACTCAACCTGAAAACGGAATTGTAAGTCTTCATTGGATCCATGATAGAGGACAATATGAGGAAGCACACCACTCCCACTTCATTCGTGTGGAACACAAAATAAAACCACAGGTCAAAAACCCCCAAAGTTCTTCTGATACTAATGAGAAGGAAGCGTATGTGCATATCCCAGATAGCTGGGAACAAAGAGCTTCCATTAATCCAGCCAGCCCAGGGTTACGTTATTTGTTTCTGTTAAGCCACTTACGTGTGTTCTACCTATTTGCATCAATGTGCAATTTCATAACCTAATCATTAAAGTGCGTTGATTTTATCTTCAGAGGGAAGGACAGTGGTAGTTTTAACTTTGCAGTCATGAAACCAATGCAAGGAAGCAAAATGGAGAAGTTTCATTAAAAAGGAGTATTCATTAAAAATAGCAGCGTGGGGATGTAAATGCAGAGTTCCTGCTGGTACCACTCGTATGATAAATGCGCTAAGAAACCCAGTAGCTGGATGTGATTGCAACCAGCCTATAAATAGACAATTCCAATTGCACATATAAATAATGTCTTTGAAAATGATCCATCAGTCACGTTGTGTTCTGATTAAGGAGCCCTGCATGAGAAGTGTGAACTGAACAGAAATGCCCCTGACATTTGCTGCCTCTCTTGCACAATACAACCACTTGCCACTTCAATCTCCATCCAACTGAGCACCTTCATTCTCATTGAAATTGGTGGGAGAAATTTAGCACTTTTAAAAATAAAGTCTAGTCCTGAATACATAGGCTTAATAAATTCACGAACGAAAACGTAACTCACAATCAGTCAGTCTTTACTTTTGGTAAACAAGTTTTTTCTACTTAATAATTCAACCTTAATGCAGAGCTATTAATCACAAATCTTAAAGCTGTTTTGTCACATATCCAGTCATTAAACTAAAATTACATAACACAGAAACTGATTTTGCTTCAGCCTTGAAAATGTCACAGATATTGAAAGAACTTTGCTCAAACTCCAAACAAGAATTAAATTATTGTCAGAGACAAACCACAAAATATTACATCCTAAAAATTATCTGCCAGAAATGTATGGGTATGTCAGAATTATGGTTGTCATTGGCACTTTTTAGTAACCACAATTACGTAAGTCCGTTTACCTAATGAGTTGTTCAATACAATAAACACATTCTGCAACTCAATAAACTTCTACTCTTTAAGAAAACTAAGGCTAGCACATTCATTCAAGAAAAATCTGCAATTCAAACCAAGCATTTCAAATAAACATCAGTGCACTATATCACAATTTCAAGTGTTTTTCCCCCAACTTGATCACCAAAACACTACAAAATAATAAAAAAAATAATATTGGTAAATCATTGCCATAGCAACTGACAGAGAAAGCCAGTTAGCACTCCTGAAACCTTGTTTGCTCTTTCAGAATGAAAGAAACTTAAAGTGTCATGCAAACACTAGAAAATGAATAAAAATAAAAAATAAGTAAACCTGCCACAGGAGATGAAAGAGAGTATTACTTTAAGGACAACAAAATTAGGATTCCACAAGAAGTACTGAGAAAGAAAACACATAAGCAATGCTACTTAGAAAGTAAGAATACATAAATGAACAACAGCATGTGACAAAACATTTTACAGCTTTTAGGCGAATTTAGCAAATACTATTACTTAGTGTTTTGTATCTATTATTAAATATTTTTTCCAAGTGAATTTCTTTTTTAACAAAATCATGAACACACCCTATGTTCCACTCAAAGCATCTTTAATAGTCACACACTCTGTAAATACCCCACTAAATTTACCTAATTAAGAAAGCTAGAAAACACCAAATATAAGCTTGTGTGCCATGCCCGTATTGTGCACACATGGCCACAAAAACTGCACGTTTCACTAGTATACAATTAGAAGAGAAGCAAACATAGAGCAAAAGCTGTGCTGTGTGTGTGAGCACGAGTCGGAGCGTGCACATGCCTATTAGTCCTTTCTCCACACACTGTGGTCCATCCACAGACATGCTCTAGAGCACTTTGAGACTGCCACAGGCTGATCATCAACCCAGATCAAGACCTCTCTGTTCCACGCATGCTCTTATGCTAGAAGGGCAGGAGGCCACTATTCTGCAAATCTAAAACAAAGTCATTTTTTTTTTATTTTCTTGTCCCTTAGAGACCACTCTTGTAGCTTGTTCCAGGCCCATCATTCCCAACCATTTAGAGAACAATTACAGATTGTTTCATTTCTAGCTTTTTATTTATTTGAGACAGCATTTACACTGTTGCTCTGTAACATCACGAGAGCCTGAGCTTTCATTCCCAGTGATCTTGGAGGTGCAGTCCCACTTACATTTGTTTATGATCTCCAGTGCGTCATGACCAGCTAAATGTACTTGTGAATTCAATTAACTGCTTTTCATACAAATTTGTCGGGGCAGCTTTTTGTTCTATGTCAGGTGACAGTAGTAGTCTGTCTTTAGGGTAGCCACACCATCTACAGGAATTAATTTATTCCTGTATCCTTCAAATTTAAATCTACACAGTTTCTTGACTGTTCCACAGTCAAGGCGTGTTCAGAAGGTTTTGGGCAACTGGCATCCAGTCAGGTGTGAGGATGCCATGAGCTGCATGACCGCATCAGCAAGTACCCAGCGATTCACACAGTTCACACCTCTGCCAAACTGCAGCAGACCACTCTCTAACAGCAGGCAGCCTTTGTCTCCTTTCTGCAGCACAGCTTTTATGTCAACGCGCATTTTAACCTTCCTGCCCTGCGAGACCAAGTTCTCTGCAGATATGGGAATGTGCACAGTGCTGGCGAGGAGCATGTCTCCCACCCAAGCATCACTGTTGCTGGGCACTTGGTGGTAGACGTACCAGGAAGGGTTTGAAACCCCACTTAACTCTTTCTTTTTGACCATACTAAGCATAGGCTTCCTACTCTCATCTTCCAGGCCCTTCCTAGCCCGGCTTATCAGCTATTGTCACACTGCATCAGTCCTCTCTGTCTCTGCTTTGCTACTGTGACAGCTGCCTGACCACACTTCTCCAACAGCCCTTCTACTATTTTTCCACACCATCCTTTACACGTGGATTGCGTTTCTTGAGCTGATCCATAAAAATTGTACCACTTCCCCTTCCTCATTCTTGCAGCAGACCAACTTCTTGGATGGCATATGAAAGAAACCAACTGGATTGGCTTAGTAAACCCCATACATATGGCTTATAAAGATGAAATATGGGACACTCAATACTTCTCCTTCCTACATGGTTTGACTCGTGCAAGCAAGAAATTTAATTAGCAAAATGTACAGTCTTTACCAACATGCAACAGCAGATCAGTGTCGTCGGGCACTACTGAACCATGATCGCAAATTACACTCTCCTCTGTAATTAATCACCAAGAAACTGATCCCAGAAGCACATCTCAGGAGGATCTTTTAGATTAGGATCTCATCTTTTCAGTGTAATTATGCCACACCATGGGTGTAAATATTTCTTTTCTCCTTTCTTAGTTGTCTTGTACCTGAAGCATTCATTCATACTGACCAAGAGAAGATGTGATTTACTCTGTGCGATGTGCCTAAAAATCCTACAGAACAGCAGGTAAGCCTTACATAGACAGCCATTTTTGCCACGTTTTATGTAAATACGTACACACACATACACATTTTTGTCTGCTCATGCCTGATTCTTTGATTTAGTCCATTTGAGCCTAAACCCCAAACTGGTAATGACTGACATTCCCCGGGAATTTATTCCCAAATGGCTAGCATAAATTGGGCAGTTCTTTTAAAATAAAGAATAAGATCAGTGTCTATCTTCTCAGTAAAGAAAAGGTGTGAAAAAATTCAATTCTGTCCTGCATGAGTATTTTTGCACAATACCAAAGTATATTACTATGGTTGGATAGACAAAAAAAATAATAAAAGAGTAGGTATACTCTGTTCTAGGCCCATTCAGAACAGGTGGGAAAATAGTTCCAAAACGAATGCTAGCAGGAAAAAAAGGAAGAAAGATGTCTCTTCCTGTTGCTCATTGGCAAGAATATGAGGGAGCAGAAAGTAATTCTCCTCTAGGACTCCCCCCTTTCAGTGTCCTAAGTCCCCAGCTCACAGAGCACACTTCTGCTACAGAAATGCTCCACTCTCAAGCTGTACTTCCAAAACACGACTGTGATAGCAGGAAAGATCAAGGCCGGCAACTAGGCGGTGAATTTGTGGCTTAAAAGATGTACTCATCCTCATCACTTACTAGACTGCACGCACGGGAATTTTAAGCGTATAAACTCCCAGTTTTGATGCAGTGTGCAGCTGATGTTCAGCGTGAAAGATGGTTTCAGAGGCTGACTGAAGCTTTGAGATCAGGCTGATGGGGATCCTTCTTGTGCGACTGATTATTTGAAACTGAATCTCCACATTTGCATTATTTCCTTGTGTACGGAGAGGGGAAAGAGTTCGTGTTCCCATGCAGCCTGACACTTAACAAGTAAGCAAGGCTTTAACATTTCCACTTAAAATGTATTCCTCTGACAAGTTAATTTTTCTTTATTTTCTGATCAAGTTCTGTTACCTACTCTAACTATGTAATAAATACATATATACAATTTTCTTCATGAGTGGACTGTCACATATAGCAATATTTCACTCTCGCATGCTCACAATAATTCTTCACAATAAGTGTGAAGACATCAGAAAATTTTTTTCACGTTCACATGAAATAGTGATCAGAACAAAGACAGGAATTATTCACCGTTTTGTTATTGATCTACATCACTAACTTAAAACCACAATCCTTTAAGATGCATTGCATTAATACAACAAAATTTTATTATTTTTAAATTTAATTATCCCCTAAAGAAGAAAAGGGATTTAATTTGGGTGAGAGAGATATAAGGAAGAAAAATATTTATAATATTTATTCAGAGAAATTTCTGAAACTAGAACTCAGGAGAGATTCTCAAATTCATGTTCAGTCCTTCTACGATTTTCTTACAAATTTTATACTAAAAAGCTATGTATATCCCGCTTTACACACATGAACACCACTGCCATACAATGGCCAGATTTGTCTCCATTTGCCACATGATCAAGCACCATGGGAAGGAGCAGGACTCCTCCTGACTTACACAGTCAATATAAGATTGAAACAGGAGAGATCCTGAGTTCAAAATCTATTAAGGAGATTCATTAATAGCAAGCTAATAATCAAATGGGACAAGTGGGAGTAAAAATAGTGCATGCAGAAGAATGTCTTTAGTCCCTTACTGCAATATGCCTTGCAGTGCTCCGCTGTCATTTCACGCTGTTAAAACACAACTATGCATGGTAGAAAAGCCAGTTATTCATGCTTTGCTCCACCCCAGCTGTTTGTATGCAATGGTCACATGACCATTTCCATTAGTTTCTGTATACAATAAGCCTTGTCTTATTCATCTCTCATCCTCCAGAACAAATCTTCTACCACACAAAAATCAAACCACATGAAATCACAGATGGAATGTAATTGTTTTGGGAAACTGGTAAGCAGATACTACAGCCTACAGATTCATGCTCTATCTATACCTCTATAGTGGAGGTAGCATACCTCCCTAATCTAAATACAAATGTTGAAGAACAAAATAGCATAGCAATCTAAGTTGATCTTATCACTTTGATACTAAAATATTTTAGAGAAGAAAAATCAGAATTATTAAATAATGACTATCAATACACATCTGCTCCAAAAATAATTTAAAAATCCTTCCTATTTCTTTCAGTAATGTGCATACTCATTAAAAAAAAACAGCAACTCTTTTCTTTCAAAATCTTTCAAAATCATGAGTTATGAGCATCCTGATAAAAGCATTGAAAGGTTATTAACTTCTCTGATCATGGTTAGATTCTGGGGTCTTACTGGAATCGCTGAGATTATCAATGGTGGATGCGAACGTGGAAGCAGGTTAAAACAGAAACACAGTATGACCTACAGGTTGTCAGACACAGGAAGAATTTGTTGTGTGCCAAATGTTAACCAGACATAAGAGAGGAACTATTAATCTAAAAAATCTGGCTATAAAATAAAGAGAAATTAAAATACAACAGAGAATAATCTGTACCTTATAACAACTATTTCACAGGACTCACTGCAACCTGAGAGCATCCATTAAGAAATCTTAGTACATTTATTCAATAATCATTGACATGTGCAAACTACTGCTTGCAGATAAATAACAGCCATATTTATTGTTATTAATATGAACATTTGGCCTCATTTCTGTATTTATTTTGATAGAAAGTCTGTTTTGTCTGAAAAACCTGTTTTCTCTGGAATTTATTCACTACTATTCAGTTACATAGCACAAAGAAGATCTCCTCTTTGCCTGTAATGCATTTGTTTGGTCATAAAAGAAATATTAGATACTACATTAAAGCATTCCCAGTACGAGAGTACCAAATACTGGTCTGCCTAAAATAAGAAGAAAAAAAATTTCGCTCCTTAGATAGGCCCCCACCTAGTCTGAAGCAGAGCAGACTACGCGGACCTGAGTACCCAAGAAAGCAGGGGGAGCCAGGCTCTGGCACGGTCCCTGGCACAGTCCCAAATGGGACTGTTCCCAAAGAGCGGTACGGATGAGACCACACTGCTGGCTGCGGGAAGGGCTTAACATGTAGACACAAACTCTACTGTAGCACCTTCCCATACCCATCTTATTTACTAGTTGCATACACAAAACAAGCTTAAAGAACTAGGTCAGTCAGTCTAACCACTCCATACTTTGCTAGGATAATTTGAGCTCTTCATCAAACTAACCAGGCAATAGCCCATTAAGACAAATTTAATTCATATTTCAACACCAACCTCTGGTTTATGTTTCATGTACCTGAAACAAGATCAGCCCAAACAGCTGAAAAAACCATGATGATTATTTATACAAGACTTTATGGTGAATACTTTCCAAAAGTAATACTGAAACAGCAGGAAAAAATTCTATTTCCTATAAAGGGATGTATGCAGTAATTTATGAACTCAAAACACATAACACACCTATTTTCTAAGAAGTTTGCTATCTAGCTTTACTGAATTGTATGATTTAAAAATAATTACTCTGTACATTTTAGCCTATAAAATGCAGTCTAGAAATACGTGCTTGCAAGGATATCTAAACAAACAGAGAAATACAGATGAAACCTCAAGAAATCATATAAATCATCCCTATGCATTGCTGTGATATGAATTAGATCCCTATCCCTGCAGAAAAGCATTTTACCTTTCCTTAAAACTTCTGAGATAACACAATATTTCCGAGCAGTTTAGTCTATTGCTTCACTAAGTGTTTCGTTAAAAAATTTTCCCCAAAGCCTAGCCTAAATATTTGTGTGTGTACAATTTAGGCCAATCACTACTTGTTTATTTCCTTCCTTCCCTGCCACCTCCTTGGGACAAATATTGATAGCCCTCTCTATAGCAACCTATCACACAGCACAAGACTTTACCTCTTTCTTCCTGCCATCGCCCCTCCCTCCCTTCTCTTGCCTTCTTTCCTCCCTTCCTCCACCACCTCAGACTCTGCCTTCTAGTATGCATCTACTAAATCTCTTCTTTTATTAAGCTTAGTGTTAAAGCGTTATGACAAAACAGCTTAAGCACGGCCATATCTAAAATCTGGCATGACATTAATTTACAAGAGCTAGACTATTTCTGTAATTTGGCTGCATATATGGGCTCTGAAAAATTTGTATTCAACCTCTGCTGATGATCTATACAAGGAAACACTTTGCCACACCATGCTAGAATCTGTTTCAGATTTTGGACATTTAATAAAGGAATAAATGAATGTTGAAAGTGAACTACTCAGAAAGCTCCAGAAGTAATGCACAGATAGCCTAAATTTTGTTTTCTTTTGAGTAAGAATACTCCTGTCCAACTATACACTGTAGTATGGAACAGTCGTAGTATGGATGCAATGCAGTCCAGAGAAGAAAAAGTTTCACGGGCAGAACCTTTACAAGAACAGCTAAAACAATCGAACGAGGAAGGAGGCAGACAAGCTTCTGAGCGCACAAGCTCTTCTTCCTATCTGCATCAAAAGCAACAAATCTCAAAGTAACAACAACTCAGGAACAAGTACTCCAAGTTTAACGTCATGATGTTATTTTGTTGGACAGTCTGAACAAAAACAGTGGTTAGCATTTGGAAGCTAATGTGCACACTCTCTAAGCATCCTTAAGCCTATGTTATTACATCATTTTTCTATAGAAACTTTTTGCAAATTCCCAGAATATATGAGGAGGCTAGACAGAGCCAATTAAACTCTTGTGTCTGTGATTGTCTCATTTGCTTGTGAAGTGCACAGCAAGAGAAACTGAAGAAAGGAAGCTGGATCACTTGGTTATGGGTTGGGTGGGAAAGAGCTGCTATTGCTAACTTTCCACAGACCCCAGAGTGTTGTGAGGCAGGCCACTGAAATCAGTTCTTCAGCCTCAAGAGTTTCACCTGTGCTTTCAGCAGGACCAGGACCAGACTGAAGCACAGCTCTCTCCCTGACTCAGTGGCTATAAGGTGCCCACAGTGCAGTGCACCGAGCCCATATCATTATACAGCAGCCTAAGCTCAGTCCAGAGACAAGTCCCACCAGCTCTTGTGGCACCTGATATCAGAAGCTACTCTTGGGAAGACCCTGTGGCTCGTTTCTCCCTGTGACACTGGCCATGGGTAACTCTGAATGAGCAGATGGAATATATGAGTTGCAAGTTTCACTATGGCACATAGAAAAAAAACACAGCGTAGACACACCACAGGGCAGAGAGATATAATCACCTGACCTTTAAACTGCTGTGCACATACAATTACAGCTATACTCTGTTGGAGCTATGATGCTAAGTGCTTCACAGAAAGAAAACAGGGATCTCACGTAGGGCATTCAATTTCTGATGCAGGCAAAATTAGCGATACACATTCTGACTTGAATATTGATGCTCCACTTCCTACAAGCTTGGGATACTCCTCATTCATGAATGGAAATGGGTGTTGGGAAATTCCTCAAGGTTCGTGAAGCATTTAAGTGTTACAATGATGGTAACTCTAAGAGAGACCATGACAAGGAAAGACAATTTTCTCTGTAAGGACTGGAGAGTAGGGACTATACAACGCATTTGTGCAAAATCACAAAATAAAGATGGGAGTATGTTACACAGAATCACAGAATTGTAGGGGTTGGAAGGGACCTCTGGAGATCATCTAGTCCAACCCCTCCTGGCAAAGCAGGTTCACCTAGAGTAGGCTGGACAGGAATGCGTCCAGGCGGGTTTTGAATATCTCCAGAAAAGGAAACTCCACCACCCCTCTTGGGCAGCCTGTCCCGGTGCTCTGTCACCCTCAAAGTAAAGAAGTTTTTTCTCATGTTGAGATGGAATTTCCTGTGTTCCGGCTTGTGTCCGTTGCCCCTTGTCCTGTCACCAGGCACCACTGAGAAGAGCCTGACCTCATCCTCTTGACACCCACCCTTTAGATATTTATAAGCATAACCTGAATTTGGTTTGGGGGTTGTTCATCAGAACAAGCAGAATCAGTAACTCTGCTTGAAGAACTACACTGGAATGACTGGTCCATCAATGAAGTTCTTTATTCTTCTTCCTTCTGTCACTATGATTTGATATGCTTCTACAACGACACTGTCTCCTACCTGAGCATTTCAAAGGGGAGTTTACAGTTACTTCATTCCTCACCATTATTTTGGGTACAACTCCAGTTTCTGCTTTACTGTATTAAAAGGGGATAGCACTTCATTTCAATTAGCTACCTTTCTCTGACAATTTTTAACATGCCATAGGAAAGTGGGTGCCAATCCTCTTTAAGAAAATATAAATATAATTCAAGCAGATTGGAATTACAAATGAAATACTGTTCCTAGGGGCATATTCTATCCTTGGCTAACGCCATTGATTTGCTCTTTCTAAATAATAGTTTATATGTAATAATTGAATTGAATATCACCTATGTTCTCCCATACTTATAATTTCAGAAAGCAATTAGCCATTCCTTCACTGACAGGCCACCCATGGTCTAAATTCAGAAAAATTCCTCAGTGTTTCTTAAGTAGGTTGTCACATTTTCTGTAGAAATCATTAAACTGAAAACTAGCAGTGATATATGTAAATGCTACTGTGGGCATGACTAATCCACAGTCCACACATCTGTTCAGAATAATGAAGCCCAAAACTTTTATCTTGTCACTTTCTTCCTAATGGCACCTTACGCAAAGACGAAGAATGAGATTAAGAATAGATAAATTGTTCTGGCAAACTTGCTCCCAGATTTTTCCCTTTTATGAGGGCTGCGCAGAACCTCCCTCCTCCTTTCTGAACGCGTGCCAAAAAGCAAGCATCCATCATATGCCAGGCAGAGGCGTGAGCCCTGTGCGTCAGAGGGGGGGAGCTGAGAACACCCATCGCCGCCGCGTGATGAGGACACAGCCAACTCGGGCAGGACGCCACAAGGACAGCCCTGTAACGTGACCTGTGTGTGACAAAGTATGCACGTGTGTCCAGTTTCTGATGCAGTGGCACTGTGCTGCTACCAGTCGTGCAGTCACAAGGCTCGGAGATCTGACAGGCAACCCACCACTGGCATCATCATTATTAATAATGATGCTATAAAGTACTCACTAACTTGTTTGTGAAGCATTTAACTGTGTGTATGTAGCATTTTAATAAAAGCAACGAGCTTGAGGGGCTTAGAAATTAATCAGTGTACTTAGATTAAAAGATTTACCTATTTCTGAGAATTCTAAAAGGACTGAAAATGTTGTAAGTTTCCCATTAAGTGTTTTCTGCCAACTGAGATTAACAGAAAATATTTCTAACCTGTGGAAATTCCTGCTGGAAAATATTTAAATAATTGCAAGGCTTGAGCAGAAGTCAATTTAATTGACTTCTTTACCAATTCAAATTAACTACCATCTGTGTTAGACAATTCCATCATCACAGCTTTTGAACACCTCAATTAAGAATAAAGAGAATGTTGCATCATGTTAAAATTTTCTAAATCTAAAATTTGTAGTTAAGTAAAATGAGTTTTGATTCTTAGAAAACTTCTGTACTTCCACAAAAAGAGAAAAAAGAGGGGGGAAAATTAAAAAAAAACCCAACAAATAGGCCACTAAATACAGATTCGTCTTTATCAGAAATTCCTACAATACAGAACTGACCTCCATACAAAAATATTTTGGATTTGAATACCTGCTAAATAAATTAAACATATCCTTTTCAAAGGGCATAAAAAATGGCTTCCTTCTTTCTCAGCCTTTCCTCTTCAGTTAATCAGCCATGTAAAACTGACAGTTCTTGGCAGTGTGTGTAAAGCCAAAAAATATTTCCAAGTTCAACAAGTGCAAATACAAAAAAGTTTCAAAGTTAAAAAAAAAAAAAGAAAAAAAGAATATTTGTTGCACAGAGATATCCTCTACTGTCATGTGAGATTCTCTCTTTCTCAGTTAGGTTGATGGCTGATGCAGTAGGTGTATAATGTAGGCATCAATTTACTTATAATGTGTTTCTCTCTTTTCTTTGGAGAAGTCCTTACTGGCATCCACAGTGAAGAAGCCTGAAAGTTTTTGCCTTCTCTGCTTCCTTCTGTTCTTTCCACAAGAGCGGCATTGCTTTGATTGCAAGTTTATTCCAGATACACCTAAGCCAGTTTCTCCCTAGAGGTTCAGCACTGATGTACTCTGCCTATGTTGACTATGTTTAAATTATTTTTGCTTAGAGCTTTATGGAGAGCTGGCAAATAAGCTACTTCTCTTTCCCACTTGGTTGAGAGAACAATATTTTAAACTTCATTTACTTCCTTTCCACAGGACAAAAATGGTATTTTGAAGTTGGACATTGTTTGGGAGAGAAGAATGAAGTTATCTCTGTTGCTGTAAGAGATGCTCCACAGATGCCTTTGAGCCAATCTCGCAGTTCTTCTTAGCCTGAGAAGGCCAACTCACAGCAACCTCAGTCAGGTTCTCTTCACTCTTTCGCAAGCCTAAGCAGATACACAACTGAAGTAACCTCATAGACTGTTACCTATTTCTTAATTAAGATGATATAATACATTTGTATATATTACTAGTAAATGGGTATAAATAGCCTCCGTAAATAGTATCTATCAAGTATAAATTTAAGCTCATTCTGTAGGAAACCCATGCTGGTTTTGCTACATTATTCTAAACTCCCGCTAGTATTTAATGAGATAATTTACTTGTTTATCTATCCATCAAGATACTGAAAAGCAGGAATCTAATGCTTCTGCTAACAAACAGAACTACATCAGTTTTTGAACCCTAAGTATCTGTCATGGTTTGGGCTGTTCTGACCACTGAGACCAATGACAGATGCTCTCTCCACACCTCTCTCTCCAAGGAGAGATCGGAGAGAGAGAAAGACACTTATAAGTTTAGAAGAAACTAAACTACTTTAATGAAAATATTAATAGTAAAACAAAAAGAAAATAATGAAATATATACAATATATACAGAACTGTATCAAGCTCCCAGGGTGACGATCATGTCACCAGCAGACACTGGGAAAGTTCCAGACTGGACTCAGTGATGGCTGGGAACTGGATTACGGATCTGGAGCCAGGAATGCATGGATCAGGATCAAAGGCAGATGAACAGACAGAGTCCTCCCTGGACATCAGCCATTGAAGAAAAAGAGCTGACTCTTTGATCTTTAGCTTTTATACTGAGCACGATGGAATACCCCCTTGGTCAGTTTTGGGTCACCAAAACTGTCCTGTCTGCTCCTCCCCGCAGGTGGGACTCCTCTACGCTTTTCCGCTTCCGACCCTCCAATGGGGCAAATAACAAAGCTAGTGTCCTTGGTTGTTAGGGCAATACGTATAAGCAAGAGCCCTTCTGCATACCATTCCCTGGCATAAATTTGAACAATCAGGTCTTATCTCTCTGAGAGCGAACAATGACTCCATAACCTGCTGTTAATTTTCAGAAAGTTCAATTAGTTAGAAGAGGCTTAGCTAAAAAGTAAAATTACTGAACAGAAAATTGGTTCTGTTTTACCTCAAGCCAGGACATTACCTTAGACGGATGGAAAGTAATCTCATCCATAGCAAGAAAGTATCTGTCTATATTCAGAAACTGCATCTCTTGGCTACCTCAGCTTGTTCAGGAATTTCCGCTCATTTTTCACCTCATGAACGTACTCACAGCTTTCTCTTCCACTTCATGCTGCTTCTACCTCCATGCCCCCCTTTCTTCCCATTCACATCTCTTGATCACCCCAACAGTTTTTCTCCTTTCTCTTTATCTCAGTCCCATCAGAATTTAAAACAAAAATTAAGATTTAACTACTTGCAGCTGTCTCGCTGTTTATTCCAGCTCTATAAAGTATTTTTAATCTCCCCTTCTTGCTAAACTCCTCTGTTTAAGACTATGATATCTACTATTCTTTGTGCATAGTCTAGAACAATGGAGTATACTATTAACTAGCCCATAAGCAGCTATGTCATCAGCACGATGGCATATGCATATTTTATGTATAGAGCCCACATTGCATATATAGACACACATATCCATTAACACATATAAGAGATATTAAATTATGTAGCTCAATAAATTTTAAAAATTGAAATTCAAGAACAATTAATTGATCCCAGCTTACTTATGCCTTTATCTTCTACATACCAATGACAGTACATTAATACATTCACAGCATGTTAACAGGAACAGCTGTTAAATAATAAATGCCTTACTATATTGTTTTCAGCAGGTGCTTCAGCAATTAAACTCTGTCTGCTTAATTTCTAGCTCAGTTAGGAAAAAATAACTACATCTTATGCCACCAAGTAAAATACTAGGCATTATCCAAAGAATAACAGAAACATCAAAAATCGAGACATCCACTGTAGAGAATTATTGTTCTTTGTGAAGAAAATGTGTGTCATCTCCTGGCTTCTCCCTGCTTACCACTGCAAGAGCTCAAAAAGCAGCTTTTAGCAGAAGAGTTTAGGAGCCTTCGTTGCAGCTATCATTGGATGTTTTGCCTCAGCTGGTGTCAGGATTTCAGTTCTTTCTCCATCCCACCACTGGCTAAAGGCAGCCACTACTACACTTCTTTCAGATGTAGTTATTTGGGAGCCACAGCGCAGGTCAGTTGGAGACACAATGAAAATCAACACACTAAAACCTCCTGCATTTCCATTTTCTTTAAATCAGTGCACCCTCAAGCAGCACAACTCCTAGGTCTATGCAAGGGAACTAGAGACAACCTATGGGCAGAGGGGTGACAAGGGCAGGGACCCTAAAGTCAGAATCAGTCTGCAGTATCACTAGATCAGATGCAACATGAAACCATGTGCTACAGCCAACTCTCCAAATATTCATCATTAACTTGGAGTAATGTTCATCAGAAGCAAATTTTCAAAAGCACTCAAGAATCAACAATCTTGCACATTTCAAATTTTAAAATAGCTTTTAGCTAAATAGCCCAAAATTGAGAGAAACCCACGTTCTAGAAAAACACTACGTTTCATTTGGTCAGTCTCTCATTTCCTAAACGTGAGAATCAACTTTGATTACAGAATGCTATTAAGCATAAAAAAAAACAGCTACTATCTGCCTTTTCCATTTGCAAAGTATCTTGACTACTTTTATGTAACCATTGTTCAATTAAAAAAAAAGTATCTAAAAATATGGTTAGTACCACAAACATCACAGAATCACAGAATGTGATCCTGTGAATCCCTGTAAGATGTTTGTATTATCAGCACAGTTTGTTTCATATTTTTAATTTTATATTCTATCAATCAAGTTTCTTATATGTACTGCATCTCTCCAGAGTCACTTAGTATGGAGGAAGAAAAGTAGGAACTATCACCTTTCATAGGCTTTCTTGTTTGAAAAATAATTATTTTGACTATTAAAGCTGGCAGAAACTTAATAAAACAATACATATAGTAGACTGCAGTATGACCTTGTTCCAGCTGGGAGTATATTCACATGATTTACATCTGGACCATTCCATGCAACTTGACTCATTATCCTGAATAAGATAATTTTATTTTATCTCTCCACAAGACCAAAACACATTAAATATTAATTACCTATAGAAATTATTTCCCTCATAATTGCGCAAAAATTTCAGGCTTCTAACATGTTTTTAGTTTCCTTTTAAAGGAACATCAAAAATAACTGATTTTTTTTTTCCGGAGCAAGTACTAGCTTTTCAAACAATCAAACTCTCTTACTGAAATGCAAACGCTTATCACACATCTGTTATAAGGACTGCATTCATTAAAGTCAGCTATCAATCAGTCACAGTAAAACTTGCCTTAAAACAGGGAATGTAATTTGCATAAAGCCCTGCTCACTGTTACTGAGTGCTAGTTAACGAATCATTCCTTTCCTTTCATGCTACAGCACCTCAGGAAGTATTATCATTACTTAAAACATGAGAATATTTGGAATTCATTACATTTTCTTACTTTGTGCTACATCTGCTAGGCACCAGTCCTGCAAATGCAAACCTCCGTTTTTTTATGCAGTTCCTTAGTAATCCTGAGGACCTCCACTAACATTTTTATATTGACAAGGAACTATCTGACCGAGGTTGTAAGCAGCAAAATTAGAAGTCTGGATAGGCTTACCGCATTATGGAATACAAACTTATTACATTTACTAAAAATGACTTGCAGTTGAAAACAGAAACCATTTTATAGTTAGATTTTAAACTTAGCATACTGAGACGCCCAGAAACAGCTCACATCTCCGTCTCTGCTGACTCTTATGAGTCAGTCATGAGTCTCACTACATTTAGTGGTGGCTCTTACGCCCCATATTCAGAATCATAGTATTTCAAACTAATAAGACTTAGGTTCTGGGCCTCGTGGTTCAAGTGAAAAAAGCCCTCAAAAATGAAGCCTCCAGGCTACGATACAGCAGAACAACAAGGCAAGGCAAAGAATATTCATTTTTAATGACACGTAATTTGGAGAGATCTGTTACATGTAATGGAATAAGGTAAATCACCCTCTGAGCCGGCACGAACCAAGTTAACTTGAAGAATACCCAAACCGTCACCAAGCTAGGCAGGTGCAGCCCTGGCACAACACACCATCACCAGCAATACGGCCTCTAGGACCCGATCTGCCAGCTCTGCGCAGCACAGCAACCCACTCTGTACACAAACCAGCTCGGTCTTGAAAAACACAGGGAGATGTCTAGCACAGTTGTACATTTTCTCACGCATAGCTCATCACCAAATTGTGTTTCAGGCCATCTATGAAGTAAGCAAGCCAACCCTGCAACAGATGACATTCAGTTCTCCCTTTCAAAGTTCAGTTCTGTTAAGACTAAAATTATTTTCTTTAAAAGAAAAAAAGAAAAGCTTAGTTCTTTCATAAATTCAACAGCAACAAGAAGGCTTCAATGCAAATTCTGCGACCTGAAACCTTGGCTACATTTTTCAGTAAAACAGGTAACAAATTTGTGGTTAACCTGTCAGTCATCTTTAAAGAAATCTGACTAATGTTGCATTATGTTTGACATGACAACCACAGTCAGCATTATACTTCAACTATTACACAGACCAACAAAACATGCAACTTTATCCAACTTACCTGATGCCCGTCTGGTGAATCGATTTATCACTGGAGCTGAAAGAAAACACATTTCAATTAGATTCTTTTTGTAACACACTTGAGTTATACTTCCTTCAAAGTGCAACAACCGTAAAACTCTGTTAACCATTATTTTTGTATCTTTGTAGAAAGTAATGTTAACTTCATATACACTTAAACTTTTAAGCAGCTTTGCAAGAGATGGTAGATAATAACCAGTAAGCTTTCAAGACCATTTTCAGCTTATTAAGTTACTGTTACTTATTGCTGTTCACGACTGGCTGTGAAACATTTAGATCTGCATTTCCAATTATTTATTAAGAGCACAGAAATTGGCATCTTGCAAACAATGACGCAAGCATGGATTAAAAAAAAAAATGTAAAAAAAAACTTATTTTACTTTTACAAAATATACCTATTAGAAATCTGGCACCAAAGATACTCCTATAAAGAAAAAGACTAATTCGCAATCCCCTCTGAAAGACCAACTTTTGCTTTGACTAACCTCTAAAACTCCTTGGGTAAGTCCGTAACAGCGTCAAGCCCTGCCCAAACCCCAGTTTTACAGTGCAAATGACTGTTTTATAGTGCCATCTTGGCACATCTCCAACTGTGTGCCGCAAACATTTGGAATCAGGCTCCTGTCTTGATTCCAACTGGGAGAGATCGCAAAATACATCTTGAAGCACACAGTTTTGTCTCAATATTTCATTTCCAGGTTTACCAGCTTCTTCAAGAGCTACTAGAGATAAAGAAATAATGTTTTTCCTTCCAAATAGAACCTTCAGTCTGCTTCTAATTAGTGTGAAACACTGGTCTTGAACTCTACTTTCATGTGATATGTTAACTGCTGGAATAAACAGTAAGAAGAAAATCTGAATGACCTAATTTCAAACGTGGGCAGGAGCTACATTAAAAATGTATGCCCTTACAGTGCTTATTAACATTCAACCTTAAAAAAATTGCTCTTAGTGTTTATGTGTAATTGAAAAATGAAAAATATTGAACTTTTTTATTTTATCCCACTTAATTTTACATGGGACTTATGCATCATTTCTTCAACATCTAAGCCAAGATAAAAAGAAAAAAAATTGCTGAGAAAACCGGAGAGACGGCAACAGCTTGAGATGCAAACTGACTTTTTATTCCTTTGGGGAGAAAAAAAACAGAGCAAAGCTACAATTTCTGAACCACAGTTGCAGACGGTTTGTGTAAGCACATACAGTAGTGACAGGTCCAAGTGGTACGACAGACACTGGGAAACCCGACTACAGCGGCTCAGAGTGCTAGTCACGAGCAAGGAAACCTCTGGTGAACAAGCTATCACAAACCCCAAACGTATATATAAATAAACAAAAGAGTAACATAACCAGCAAAGTTATTTTTAAATGTGAATTCTAATTCCTCCCAACATTTTTTTTTTTTATAAAAAGACAACAAAATTCAGACATGTTTTTTATTAGAGCAGATACCATATCTTGTGCAACTACTGTTTCGTAATACAGGGGACTGTTTCATTCCTCAAAACTTTTCATTTTGTCAGAAGGGTTATGGGACAAATTCATTTCAGGACACCAGTCATGACTGTCACCATCAGACGTCTCAGCTGTTACCTCCCGCGTGTAAATTAGCGGCAGTTCTCAGCAGATGTGTTCATATAAAAAAAAAAAATAAAAAATGGAATCTGACATATTTCTAACAAGAAAGCACAAAATAGTGCTCTGCTCCCATTCAAATGCTTTCCCCAAACTCAGGGAGGGTATTTGGCTTTGACTGGCAGTTCTGTACATCATTTGTAGATAAGAAGATTTAATTCATCTAGACAGCTACCTCAGCACATTTTACCAACACAAAAATAATACAACTTTGAAAAATGAACATCTAACACAAAACTAACATAATTTGGAGACCAGTTCTCTTACAAACAAGTTACTGGGACTGTTCAAGAGAAGTCCTTTTCCACCTACTTACAGCTACATACTTCTAAATTCACTCTTTTATTTGGCTACAGGGAGCTTAATTTATTTTTCCAATAAATTTTACAAATTATTTACTATTAGAGAAAAAAAATAGCAAGAACCTTGATAAGCAACTACTTCTGAGCGCATGTGAATAACCAGTGTTTGAGCAGCAACCAGGCAAAGCCTCTTCCCCAGACTGGGATTTCATGAAGGTCATACAAATGTGTTACTGGGATATTTTAGAACCAGCACCCACAGTTCTTTGCTATGGAGCAAGCTGAACTACTCTCTATTTCTCTTGTAGCAAATCGTAACATACTTTTGCTGCCCAGAAAGATAGGAGCATTAGCTTACAGGAAGGTCTCAGAATCATCAGCCCTACAGAAATTTAGCTGGTATTTTCACTACAAAGCAGGTGCGTGGTCAACCAAGATGTTATGATGGCTGGCAGGATAAGCATAGTAAGGTGGGCAAAAGAGAGTTTAAGAAGCATACTGCTGGAACCATAAAATAAATAATTAAATTATCTTTCAAACATGTCAGGAGGTGAAAGTCTTGGCTCAGAATCAATGGCAGAAATATTCAATGAGAGATGTTAAAGGCTCCTCCTGGAGCCACAGAGCATATTTCCAGGGAAGAAGCACTACTTGCTCTGCCTGTACTTATCTTCCCTGAATATCTTTTGTTAGCCACTGTCCTTACCGAGTTCTGGGCTAGGCTGACTCTTAGGTTTGGACTGAGATGACTGTCCTGATCCACAGGGTTCAGGTGAAAGTGTCACCCAAAGAGCGCCACGCCAAGAGACAGTCTTGGCATCCAGGTTTAATTATGAGGGCAGCTTTGAAATCCTGTTCACAGGCCACAGGGATATTGTGCTTAACCTATGGGCTCAAGCTCCAAGGTACACACACACAAGAAGCGGTGCTCAGGTCCTGTGCTTCCCACCCTGCTGCTGCACTGCTGCCCAACACCTGGCTCCCCCCTCTCTTCCCAGCCACATCCACAAGCGGCTTCTCAGGGCTTTCAGTGCCAGTCTGCAGGCACAGCAGAAAGCAGGTGGTGTTTGGGCTCTGTAGGCTGCCCAAGGACTTCTCCCTACCATGAGAAACCCAGGAAACCTTGTCAGAGCTACCGCATCCCTGACAACACCCCCTTTGCGGCACTGCTGACACACACCACTTCACAGCTCCACAATATTCCAGTGAGGGTAAACTCAGGAAGGGAATGGGCTTGAGGCAATACTTACTATTGCTATTGAAGTCAACTCTACAGCAAAAATATACCTTATCTTAAAGGTTATAGTGACATTGTGCTGAAGATTGGTTGCTTGGAGTGATTCAATAAAACAACTGGCTATAAAAGATACTGCTTAAAGTAACTCACAGCTACACCCCCCCCCACAAGACTTGTGCAAAATGTAAAAAGAACAAAAAACCCCATGGATTGCAAAACCTCATCATTGCAAAATCCAGAGATTTTTCCCAATAAAGGGTAAACTGGCATGCAGATAAATTCAGAATATGTCCGGTGACATTTGATCTTTTTTTACAGGAAGAGAAAGAGCGCTGCACCACAACGGAGTAACGTCCTGCTGTGCACAGAGGATCTTGTTGAAGTGTGTGGCGTCATTCCAGTATTAAACCTGACTCTTCATGTTCTAGTTTGTCTCAACCAACATCAATTACGACCTTACATAGAGGAAAATGAATAAAGGCAAAAAAGGATAAATGACAGGAGGTTGTATCCTGACAAAGTTTTGAATAAATTATCATTTGAAACTGTGTAAGCTATCGATCCTCACATGACGTATTACAATTGTTTTGTTCTTAGCAGCACCACATAAGAGAGAATTCCACAGTCTGAAATCTTACCTGCTGCTAACTGAAATTCATGTTTGCAAATCGTTGCTCAGATGACTGTACAAACATACAGTTTTTAAAGTATTTTGGCAATACAGATCAAGTAAATAAACAGAAATAATTGATAAAGGATCAAAGGAGGCTGAAGTGTTTTAATGTATCTCTTCAGCAATAATATAAGCTGTAAAAAACAACATCAAACTACATGAAGCATGCACTAAAAATATTTCCATCACTCAACAACTAGCTAACCATTGCTCTTTTCTCTACTGTATTTTACCACTCATACTACTTTTTATGAGCATTAAGCAGTCATCACAACAGCCCTGCAACACAACAGACCATAAAAGCAGCGTGATTTTGTAAATAGAAGAAGAAATGGGGGGGTCTATGGAATTGTTTGCAGAGCACCAAGACTAAGGTGGTGATGGTAAGAAAGGATCCCCAGCTGGACATCCTCTACACGCTTGACTTGTTCTGCTGGCTTGAGCTGTCCCTTTTTGCAGACTCACAATTTAAGTGCTCAAAGTCAAGTTTGCTTCAGAAACTGTCAGAGATTCTTGTGCCATTAATGTCACCTGGAATAAGAAGCTAAACACACTGCAGACATTAGACATGCAGCCTTCCTAAGAAGTCAGGGACTGTCAGCCTGGGATTTAACAAGAGGTTCTGCTTACCAGGGGCTGCTGAGGACGTGCTCAAGCACTCCCTGACAAACAGATCTGTAAGCTGTGCTTTCTGCAGGTCTGCAAATCCAGGCAAATACACAGCCCTGTGCCATGCCGCAGGGGGCATGGGACCCCCACCTGTGCCCAAGCCATGGTGAGCAGATCCAGGTCCCTGCAGCTGTTCCTGTGGATGGAGACCATCAGGAGACTGCTGAGGCCACACTTACAGCAATTCAAGGCAATGATCTTTTAGAGCAAATTCTGCAAAGGCAAAACGCCGGCTCTGAGTGACGAGGGTTGGCAGGAGATTAGTGATTAATCTTCAGTATTAGTAAAAATTAGAACACTTTCCACAAGCCTCACTTTCAATTAGCCACTGTAATTTCTTCATAGGGCAAAGGGCTAAACAACCTTAAAAAAACCCAACCAACCAAAAAAAAATTAATTCAGCCATTACATGTCTAAAGCCCTCAAATTTGGAAGCCCACTGCCCCAAAAAACCCCAGCTCTATTTACAGTGCGAGAATATTGCCAGTATATCTTAAAGGGTAGACACAACAGAAATATCTGCACCACAGTGTGTCATCCTTGTGTGAAAGATGTAAACACCCCAAGTGAGGTTAGGACACAAGAATCATAGCCAAATCACACAGGTTTTTTTACCCTGTTGAGGGCAAAGCAGCGTTAAGATTCTCAAGGACCTGTGAGTCCGTGGGTTAAACATAGACCAAATTTCAACAAGAGACCGAGAACCCGCACTCAACACACCACATGATTTTATACAGTTTAACTAGTGGTTTCAGAAGAGTTATTCCTGGTTTACACATGGGGTTTTCATCACATATCTCAAAATCCCAGTCCAAGTTCTAACCAACGAGCACTGTGGACATTAGGGACTGTACCTTTTCAGTTCCAAGCTCACCTATTCTCAGAGGTCCAGCAACTTTCAGAAATACTTTGAATTATGCCTATCGTAATCATATTCTTACATTATGCAAATTAACGTTCACTTGCCTCTTTTCATGAACAGATTATAAATTAGAATGAACTAATCAGAACAAGAGAAAAAACAAATCTAAATGAATGACTTTCTAAAATACATGCTTTAGTCAGATTTATGTTTTTATGTCCTAGATGGATGAAATACAGTTAACTCCCCATTAGCCAGGACAATGATAGACTGGGACACCAATAGTAATAATTTGGAGCCCTCTAATTTCATAGAATCACAGAATCATTTAGGTTGGAAAAGACCTTTCAGATCATCTAGTCCAACCGTTAACCTAGCATAGCCAAGTCCACCACTAAACTATGTCCCTCAGCACCACCATCTACCCGTGTTTTAAATACCTCCACAGACGGTGACTCAACCACTTCCCTGGGCAGCCAGCTCCAATGATTGATAACCCTTTCGGTGAAGAAATTTTTCCTAATATCTAATCTAAACCTCCCCTGGTGTAACTTGAAGCCATTTTTGTCTTGTTCTATCACTCATTTCTTTGGAGAAGAGACCAACCCCCATGTCGCAACAACTTACTTTCAGGTTGTCAGAAAGCAATAAGGTCTCCCCTCAGCCTCCTTTTCTCCAGGCTGAACAAATCCAATTTCCTCAGCCGCTCTTCATAGGACTTGTGCACTAGACCCTCCACCAGCTTCATTGCCCTTCTTTGGACATGCTCCAGCACCTCAATGTCTTTCCCTCCATTGCAGGAAACTTTCCCTTTAGAGTTCAGGATTATTCCAGGTAGAATGATTAGTTCAGAGCACTCCCAGATAAGATAATACAATTATGTTAATGTACCTTCACACTAATAAAACCTCACAAAATCTCAAGAAAGGCAGGACAAGCACCACCACTGCCACCCAAAGGAGTCACCCACAGCCAGTCTCAGCAGGGGCATTCCTGCCTCTTCCAGTGCTGTTGTAGGGTCAACGTTGCTGGTGCTGAGCTTAGGCTAACAAAACGGTCTTCCCAAAACTAACTCCAGCCAGATGCCTCTGCATGCCGAGTTCCACAGGAACATCATGGGGCACCAGAGTTGCCCCCGCACAGGAGTGGCTATGGGGCAGCACAGGAGCTGGCTCTAAAAGCAGTTCAGCGTGCTTGTGCTACCAGCACATGCAGCAGTGGTGCAGGTAAACCACAACCACAATGGCACAGCCCATCCACAACAGATCATTTCCCAGTGGAGAATTAAGACCTGATTGTATTTACAGTCAGTATCACAGCCGAGGTCATGATACATGGTCTTTTTTTCCTTAGCATCTGTAAATATTAAGTAGTACTAGAATACAGATTTAAGAAAATGATAAAATGAAGCTGTTAAATGAAATTACATAAATTATGTCATAAAACTGTACAGTAGAGATCTTTATATTCCTTAAGAAATTTGTTACAGTTGGAATAACTTGAGAAACGATCCGCTTTACTCTGAAGAGCTATTCTTCCTTCCAGTTATCAGACTCTGGTTGGTACATTCACTGACAGTTTGAAGAAATGACTCTGACAAAGTAGGGAGTTGTCAGGTCTATGGAGAATGGTTCTCGTCTTTTCTCTGTGAAAGGCCATGACGGCTGTGAGGAATGAGGAGAGGGGATGAGCCATGGGAATATGCAACTATTAGTCAGAAGACAAACAAACAGCCCTTGCAATACAGTAGCTAGACAGAGCATAGCTTTCTAAATAAGTGTGTTTCAATTTCTGGAAATTTAAGAGCAACAGTAATATTTTAATGATGAAATACGTAAGATATATTTTATTATTTCCCTCACCAAATAAGTAAATCTCAAAAGATGATCTTTTATTAGAAGCAAAATTCAAGAACAGCACTTAGGCTGGGCCTTTACACAAGGAGAACGGGTAAATCACGGCCACGCAGGTGCACACTGTAAGTAACACTTGGCTAAAGAACCTGAAAGGTTAGACAGCATCACTGCTGCCAAAGTTCCCAATAAACAAATCTTAGCAGTTCAGGAGAGTCTGAAGTCCAGTCCAAAACACTGATTTTCTTTGGAGAGGAAACCCCACAGCTCCTCAAAGGGTAGGATCTGCAGGCAGAGGGACCTGGCTGCATCTGAAGAAGGGTGTGCTGCTGGAAGGCATTGCAAGTATGGGCTCTTAGGAGAAGCATGCTCCCCAAGGAGTCACGGCTGCTACGTGCCCAAGGAGGCAGAATGTATACATATACATGCATTCATATACACAGGCAGAATGCAGGCAGTGAGACATGAAGTAAATGCATGTTCTCAGGGAGTCCCGGAGACAGAGACTGAGAAGCCCAAGACGAGGAAGAAATGATGCTACAGTGGTAGTATTTACATTCTGCTGGGAAAAAAGAGTGAGAGGGGATAGCTTGACTGTTGCAAAAAAAAGTAGATGTTGGTGAGAGAAAATAGCTACATCAGGTGGGATGCCCTAAGATTATTTTTTTTAAATTAAAAATGGTATGTACAGATTTTAAAACCATCTGTACCACAAAAAATATATACATAATTATTCCTATCTCTGAAGACATCAACACATCTGTAAAAGAATAAAAACAGACAGAAACCAGAACAGCCTGTTATCCCTGTTTTTATAATAAGCAACAAATTAAACTAAATTTACAAGAGGTTGTAGTCCTAAATACAGTTAAGTCAAAACCAAATTTTGAGATTTTTCTTGTCTCTAGAGATTATTTCTTTTCATTTTTCATTCTGGAAAATGAGTTCCATCTCACTATAGAATCGTTTCTCAAGCAAGCTGGGAAAGCCATATAGTCACAACAATTTGAGAACTACGCCAGATAACTGCCTTGCGCTCCTTGCGATTTAGCTCTGGACTTTGTATTTCCAGAATGATGTGCTAGTACACTAGGATTGCCCCTTTCCAACACCACACACTTCCAAAGGCTACACAGGGTTCTGTGGTCTCCTAGGATAACATTCAAAGAAAGCTGAGATGGAGAATCCCAGCCACTTATTTTATTCTTACAAATACATAAACTATCTGGAAAAAAAGGCTGACAAAAACAGCACAGAAGGAAGCTGCTGTTCTTTACGTATTTCATTCTGGATGCTAACGTGTATCTCCCAGGTGATACACACAAGTTGCTACTTCAAACCAAAACCAAACAGCAAACTCTCCTACCTCACCTCTCTCCAATGACTACACAGTAACAAGCCACAAATTATTTCTTCAAAACCCAAAAGCTTCACTTGATAACTCATGTCAAAAAAAGCTCAGTAAATTTTTTTGCAAATTAATTCCTTGATTATCAAGATGTCACCACACAAGAACATGAATTAAATACGTGGATAAATACCTCAGGTTTTGCTTTGCTGAAGATGAAAACTCTGTGTGTCCATTTAAACACATTAGTAAAACAGCAGCATTAGGAATGGAGTCCCTGAAAACATTTAATAAACAGAGAATCTAATATATTATTTCAGGGGGTTTTTACATTATTTCCAGGTTATAATTAGTGTTGATGTTAAATATATTTGTTTTTAAAATACTACTATGGAGCAGTACACTTTTATGGTCATGTTTTGACGTGTACATACAGCCAGTCATTATGCCATAGGTTGGCTGGTTATTTAACCTGTCATAACACAAACCTCAAAAGAGAGGCAAAGAAATCTTTCCCACTTTATCAGTTAAGAGATTTCAGCTCTTATGAATAATTGATGCTGCATGTAATTACTAACACTGAAAATAAAAAGATGAAATGCCTGTCTGATGTGTTAGTCCGATGACCCAACGCAGTGAAACAGGCTGTCACAGCCCATTAATGGGAACGAAATGCTGCTCTTGGAGAGCGTGTTTACTTTTCCCACCCAAGCAGTTCACTCGAGATTTGGGCTTTTTCTTTTTATTTTTAGATCTATCACTTCTTTCAGATCAATGTCTCATATTAGAACATAAAAGTATTAAGTGAAGACATTGCTGTATTGAATTTTTCTCTCTGAAATACACATTCTGTTACGCAGTGCCATATGCTACACGTAGCACATTTCCCCTTACAAATTCATCCTCATCACTGTTTGTAACCAGTACGCTTAGTCGTTATCTCATTAAAAGTAACATCATCTAGATAAGAAAACAGGAAAAAAAAAATCATTCACAGCAATTTTTCTAATTCTCAGCTACACCAGAGGCTGCAATAAATTAATTTGTGCTAGAATTTGCCTAGGCACAAGCTGAAGATATGTACCTGTGCAGAAGCGCTGGCCTGGAGCGCTTGCTGCCCTCAACCCCAGGTTACTCACTACGTATGATGAAAACTAACGGGGCGTATATGAAAAGATTTCCACCCACCAGAGAGAAAGCAAAAAGGAAGTACGAAATTAAGCCTAAAAATACCAACAGAATAAATGTATGAGGGAGGTCAGTCTTGCCGGGACATGCCCTGGGCTATGAAAACCCAGGCCTTCCCACAGAGCCAAAACCCAAGACCCAGAGAGCTGCTTTAGCTTGGTTGACACTTATAGATCCTGGGTTTTTTTCACCCTCTTATAGATCCTGCGTTTTTTTCACCCTCTGTTTTGTACACTTTACCAAACTGCCTATTTCTGCCTAGCAGAGTGGGCTGGGGTTTTTTAGTGGGGTTTTTTTTGTTTGGGGTTTTTTTGTGGGTTTTTTTGTGTTTGTTTTTTTTTTTTTAACATGATCGCTATACCCCAACACTCCTTGTGGTAACATCCCTCTTTGCTAAGCAATTTATTAGCATTGCCAATGAATATTCTGCTATAGCCATAGCATAGTTTACAATTGCTACTAAACCTCATCTGATACAAAATGTCAGTAATGCTTTTATCTTCCTACCATCTGTAAATGGCTTCTTTCCACTTGAAATTTCATAAGCTATTTTAAGAATATTATGGTTATTTGCTTTCTAACACAGCAGCGTAGGCGTTCAGATCCAATTTCATGTTCTTTTCTGCTTTCTAATTCTGCTGCCTGAAGCATATTTACTAATGTATGCATGTTCCTAGTCAGAATGGGAGAAAAAGTGCTCGTTCTGCCAAAGCTCTACCAGCAATGCCCACATCAGTTGGGTGGTGCTGCTCACCTGTAAAACCATCAAATTGTCATTTTATATGCCATCAGGCTTCAGGATCACCATCTGCTAAGATGAAGAATAATTTGCACCTGTACTTGAATCAATATTTCGTCAAACTGCAAACAAGACCACCGAAGATTTTGTAAGAGTGACCTGTTCTCCTGAATTCCCGGTAGCCAACAGCTTCCCTTAACTATTACACAACTGTGTTATAGGCTTTTTTTTTTTTTTTTAAATTTTGGGCTACAGTTTTTTGTCTCTTGACAGTACCTGCAAGTTACATTTATTACAAAGGAATAACATTGCAAACTCTCTGATGGTAGTGGGTTGGAGAAGATGTCATGGCTGTCAGTATTCTTCTCCGAGGGAGTACATCTTTGTGTGGAGTTTATAATTATCTCATCTATTTTATATGGTTTAACAACCGTGAACATAACTGCTTTCTCCCATACACATTCATACTACCTGTGTTTAATCCAAAGCCTCAAACCCTTTAAGACTCAGGCTTTCCTACTATTATTCATGTTTTTGTCACTTTGCCATTAGGTTATTACAACAAATCCCACATGGGCAAACACCATTAAAAATTTCTGAAGTTAAGATTTTATACAAAGTCTCTGCCTGCTTCCCAGGACTACCTTAGCAGAAACCTGCGCTACAAAGTACCTTGATGAAGAAGTATATGAATATGTATGATCTACAATCTGCATTGCATGCTTATTCACTTCCTGGTGAAATTTAAGATTTTGGACGATGTGCATTTTAAAATTTGCATATTTTAGGAACATTATGTACTTAAAGGAGGTTTCTCTTGCATTCATGATAATTCATTCTCAGCTGGTCAGAACTAAAACAGACAATTTTGGTAGCTTTCAGATCATGAGGCAAAGCACATTTTCCCCACTTGGTTTTAGAGAAAAGTTGAGAGATTTACCTCATCAGAGAGCACAGTGACCCAAAAAGAAAAAGAAGCCCAAACCCCAAGTGTTATTGGTTGAATTATAATGAGAATAATGGCATTAAGACTGTTTCAGAAAGTGAATAAATATATTCATATATACACAAGCACCTCAATAGAAAAGCCATAACAAAAGAGCAAAGCATTATCCTGTCCTGACTCCTACCACATAAATGCCAACTCCTCAGAAATTTGCTGATGATACCTCTGGCAGGATGGTGCTTCCTGACTCCTGCACGCTGACTGACAGAACCTAACACAGTCCTCAGGCAGAGCATAGCGCCTGTTTCCTGGTCAGACGTCTCACTGGTTTAACAGCCTACAAATAATATACTTCCCACCACTAGACAAACTGTCCGTTGTCTGGCAGCCAACAAAACCAGCTAGTGAAACAACAACAAAAGGAAAAGGTCCCAGTGTCCTCCCACCAGCTGGAAACACATCCGCTGGAGTCGTTTAGCTTGGTGGCTGACACCTTCCCCAAGCTCAGGTCCCACAGGTCAGAGTGTAGTTTCTGAGAAAGGGTTTGGATTATTTTGGGGGTTTTGTTTTTCTGTTTCTAGTAAGTCCTTGTACTCGTAGGCTTCAGGCCTGGATAACACCAGCAACATAAAAGCTGTGCTACCACCACTGAGATTTGAGAGGCTGAGACAAAGAGGGGGAAGACAGAGGGAGAAAGAAGAGAAAAAAAAAGTTACTGTTCACTTTCCATATATGTGCAGTGCTAAGTTACTGCAAGCAGCTGTCAGGGATTACGGTGAAGCTGTTAGCCAAAGCACCCTTCACGATTTGGCCTTTCCAGATGTCAGGGACAAGTGAATGAAGCACATCTGGTGCTGGTAGCTGCACTCACTTTAACACAGGCCTTCGGTACCCTTGCAATATCTGCTCTCATTTACTTTTGCAAACATGCAGGACAGCATGCAAACATGACTCCAGGGAGAAGGTGGGATACAGATTCACCTTTAATAATGCAAACCTCTACCTCCCTTTCAGACAGTCAAAACCATTACCCACATCCGTAAGACTAGTGATGATGCACTAACCATAGAGACCCCAGGCGTGATTCAGGTTGACCATCATGAACAGCTTTATGAATCAAGGAAGGGGGTAGAGAAGGCCACCAAAGAATCCCTGGTGACAGCGATACCTAAGTTCAAGGTCCTGCACCTGAGTCGG
Source organism: Chroicocephalus ridibundus (assembly GCF_963924245.1). Classification (NCBI taxonomy): domain Eukaryota; kingdom Metazoa; phylum Chordata; class Aves; order Charadriiformes; family Laridae; genus Chroicocephalus; species Chroicocephalus ridibundus. Next base: position 204,966,398 of record NC_086284.1, read on the forward strand.
GGCAACCCTGGTATCAATGCAGGCTGGGGGATGAAGGGATTGAGAGCAGCCCTGAGTAGAAGGAGTTGGGGGTACTGGTGGATGAAAGGCTGGACATGAGCAGACAATGTGATTTCACAGCCCAGAAAGCCAACCATACCCTGGGCTGCATCAAAAGAAGCGTGCTCAGCAGGTTGAGGGAGGTGATTCTCCCCCTCTGCTCTGGTAAGACCCCACCTGGAGTACTGCATCCAGCTCTGGAGCCCTCAGCACAGGAAAGACATGGACCTGTTCGAGCTGGTCCAGAGGAGGACCAAAAAAATGGTCAGAGGGATGGAACACCTCTCCTATGAGGACAGGCTGACAGAGTTGGGATTGTTCAGTCTAGAGAAGAGAAGATTCCAGGGAGATCTTATTGTGGCCTTTCAGTACTTAAAGGGGGCCTACAGGAAAGATGGGGACAGACTTTTTAGCAGGGCCTGTTGTGTTAGGACAAGGGGTAGTGGCTTTAAACTAAAAGAGGGAAGATTTAGACTAGATGTAAGAAATAAACTTTATACCATAAGGATGGTGAAACACTGGAACAGGTTGCCCAGAGAGGTGGTAGATGCCCCATCCCTGGAGACATACAAGGTCAGGTTGCATGGGGCTCTGAGCAACCTCATCTAGTTGAAGATATCCCTGCTCGTTGCAGGGGAGGTTGGACTAGATGATCTTTAAAAGTCCCTTCCAACCAAAATGATTCTATCATCTAAGTGACTCCACAAATCTTTGCAGGCTTAATCTTGAATTACCTGCACACTGTACTGTCAACATGGCACCGGCAACGCAGGTGCTACAGAAGACATTACGAAACCTGCCAGACCAACTGAAGGACTGCAGATAATGGTAAAAATCCATCAACAATGAGCTACCATGACTTGCAAGAAAACAAATTATTGGTCTCTCTATTTATCAAGAACCACACAAAGGAGCACCACATAGACATATCATCCTGTTAATGATGACAGAAGAGATACAGAAACTTATGTAAGCAAAGTCCATTATCTAATAGATTTCCATTACCCAGAAGGATATCTACTGAGGATCTTAAAAATGGCACCTCCCGAACTGCACAACTATCTGTTATTTTCCCCATAACTGGGCAGGTAAAGAATGCTGGTAATTAGGGATGACCACTTTCCAAGTGACCATACAGCACTCTTCCTTGTACCCATTGCCTTGTGACAGCCAGCTACTGAACAAACAAAGGGAAAACACAACACAAACCTCATCTCCACGATCACCATCATCCTGATCCTGAAATTCTCCCTTGAACAGCTAACTCTCCGTTTTGGAACACGATACCCCATTGTCGGCTATCCCTCTTCTCACAAATGTAAGTATGCAGAACATGTTGTACCTCAGAGCTTAACATGTAGCACAACACAGTTTCTGTCTTGTACTCAGTCTTGATACCACTGCACCAGGATTTGTATGACCATGACCCAACACAGACCCATGCTGCTCCATGTTGCTGTCCCAGTGCCAAGATGCAAACGACGGCAAATAACATAGCGCATATATGGTATAACGCCTTTGTTTAGTTTCTTTTTCCAGGCTTGCACTCATCTCAAACTGTTTTTCTCTTCCACGGTAACAACTCAAAACTTCCCCAGAACACGCCAGGATTGTAGCCCTGACTACACAGAACACATATGAAACAGAGACTTCAGTTGCCTAACTTGGTGTGGAGATTTTTGTGCCCCAAAGGTAAAATTTGTGCATAATAATAACAACTGTTGTCACTTGAGCCCCTTTATAAATCTAGTCTTTATTCTCAAACTGCCTCTTACTGAGTCACTACGTGTGCCCCAATTATTGAGCCTTTGAGACCAAGTAACTCATTTCTCAAGAGAATGGAGAAGTCAAAGAAATCCCACAGCCTGAACAGACCTTATGGACAGGTTAGTAAGATATGTCTTTTCTCTCCTGAATCAATTAACTTGTGCAAGAGAGGCCAGGAGTGGCCAAGGGAAGCTGCAGACATCAATTTACCTCAGCACCTTCTGTTTCGTTAGTGTGAAACAGGGATTACTGGTAGCATCTGAACAATGTCCGCAAGCAGAGAGATGGTCAAAGTGCAAATACAAAGATCTATCTACTGTCAACTGACGACTTCTTACACTGCAGCAGCATTATATCCTGGTTTGAGGTAAAACAGAACCAATTTTCTGCTCAGTAACTTTACTTGCAATTAAGCCTCTTCTAACTGAACTCTCTGAAATTAACAGCATATTGCTCAGACACTGTTTGCTCCCAGAGTGATAAGGCCTATGTTCATAGCTAATGCCAAGGAATGGTACACAGAGAGGCTCTTGCTTATACCTATTGCTGTAACAACCAAGGACACTAACTTTGTTATTTGCCCCATTGGAGGGTCAGAAGCAGAAAACCGTAGAGGGGTCCCACCTGTGGGGAGGAGCAGACAGGACAGTTTTGGTGACTCAAAACTGACCAAGGGGGTATTCCACCCCATCTGCATCACGCTCAGTATAAAAACTGAGGATCAAAGGGTCAGCCCTCTTCCTCTGAGGAGGACTGTCTGGTCATGTGCCTTTGACCCCAAATCATACATTCCTGACTCCAGATCCGTAATCCAGTTCCCATCCACCGCTGAGCCCAGTCTGTCACTTTCCCAGTGCCTGCCAGTGACATGATCATCATCCTGGGAGCTTGACACTGGCTTTGTCTATATTGTATGCACTTCATTATTTTCTTTCTATTTTACTATTAATATTTTCATTAAAGCAGTTTAGTTTCTTCTAAACTTATAAGTCTCTTTCTCTCTCTTCCTCCTCTCCTTTCAGGGAGTGGTGAGGAGAGCATCTGTCATTGGTCTCAGTGGCCAGTCCAGCCCAAACCACAACAGATTTGTTGACGCCCAACATGGGGCATGAAAGGGGCTAGACCAAGGCTCTGACAGATTGCCTGAATAGTTAGAATTCCATCTTGCTAAGAAATTAAAAAAGACAGCTCATACCCTGTCGTTCTTAAGCTAAATGTTACATCGTGCCTTTAGAGAGCTTTGTTTAAAGTTAATTGATGCAACACTGCTCAACTTGCTGAATATGCCGTATGGTTAATTTGCTCTTTGTGTTTGTATGTGGTGGTTTAAATGTGCTGCTCTGCTGTGGTTTGGGATACAGATCTATAATATGATAACTTGGACAATGGTTTTACCTGCATATCTTGGGCATCATGTAACAGATTCTATAACTAATTACACTTTCGATTTTACCTGGGGAAAGTTTATTTTACCCTTTAACGCTTACAGCAAATTGACACTATCAGAGCTATGGGATGGAAACCTTTTGGATTTTGAATGAACATTACTTGCTTAAAAATAGGATTTTGTTGTTGATTCTCCTGAATGTGTTGCAGGGGTGATTTCTTATTAAAAAAATCGGTGCAGGAGATGGTATTATATGACATACACTGCTGCTACTCAAATTCCACAAGTCACCCCATGGCCCACACCAGCACAAGCCACTCCTCAGCCCACGCTGGCACAAGCCACTCTACCGCCCAAACCATGACACATTAAAAAACATTTAGTGAGGCTATCTAAAACTGTGAATCCTATTATGTCTTATGGCTTCATTACTTGGGATCACATTCAGAAACATCCAGTAATTACAAGTACTGGATTTTTCAGTGCTACTCCATTTTGCTCAACAGTTTGGGCAGCATTTGAAAAGTTGCATCTGTTGTAAGTAAACTTCAGCATCACAATCACTTTCACTCTCATTTCATTCTGCTCCTGGCTAGCGAAGCTTGAGAATGTTGTCCTGACTTCCTTCAGTAACTATCTGTGAGATTCCTACCAGGGGCCAACTTTCCATGACTCTTGATAATAAACTCTCCAACGGGCTGATTAGTCATCAGGCAATGAAGTAACTCTTGGCATAAAATAATGGTCTTCCACCAGAGGGCTTAAAAAAAAAAAAATAGCATAAAACCTCTACGCTCCCAGTTTTGATTCCCTAGCAAAATTACATTTGATAATGACACCATTACCTGAAATACTGCTAAAACCAATTGTAACAAACGTATGTGGTCACGACCCCAAGATCCCTTCCCTCCAGGCCCATCCAAGAAGTCCAACCCACACTTTTTCGTGTTGTCTATTTACAGTTACGTACCTGGGCAGATAATTTGACATTTGGGTATTGAACAGATAAGTATACAGAGACAGAATGAAGGCAGACCAACAGATGCTGCTGGAGATCTGGAGTCTTGCTCAGACTCTCTGCTTTGGGAACGTGGCAGAAACTCTTTACTCTGTGTCTGATGAAGTGGTACTTGTCCTGTCTAGCGTCCTCCCCCCACCTCCACTGCCTTTGAAGAAATTCTACTTCCTTTAGAGCACGTAAACAGAAAAGGTCAAGACTGCACCAAAAAAAGGAGAAACAAAAAAGAAGGGATGAGTCTGCCTGACTTGTTCCATGTCAGACTAGCAACCCACACCTCCAAAAAAAATGCCCTATTCCCCAGGCCATGCCATATTCCAAGGACGAGAACTGAAAGCTCTCCTCTTGAAGGCAAGTCAATGTGGAAGCAAGCACGCTAAAAAGCGGGTACGATGCCTGACTCCGACCTAGTGATCTGGATGTTCAAGTGTCTACAAAGAAGACAGACTAGAGTACCTCTTTCAATTTACTGGAATATGTATGTTTTTACATTATACACTCAGTGGGAAAAATAAAATCCATTTTTGTAAAACACTTGTAAATTTCTAACATTTCTTCCTTGCTTTCTCAACAATTTAAAAAAAAAAGTAGACTGCTTCAGAAAGTTGCTGAAACTAAAAGGACACTCAACTTCATAAATTCAGGATAAACAATACCTTTAACTTATGTTCCCAGTATCCACATTAGGGTACTAGAAGTGAACACTAGTAGTACAAAAGTACTACTGCTACTTTTTTTTTTTTGAAATTACTTTGTACAAGAAAAAATAATTGAATTCTATTTTTTATCCTAGTAGTGGATTTAAAAAAAAACCAACAAAACACAACACTACAAACAACAACTTAAAAACACTGACATGAGACAAATTTATTCAAGTTTTATAGGCTGGGTCTATACATGACCTTCATGTTAAGCATGACCAGAAAAGCATATTGTTTAACGTAATGGTTATATGACAAGAGCCCATACTAATAACCACAAACTGTCTTTTGTATAAACAATTTGGTAAATGACAGTATGCATTAGGAATATCAAGCAATGCAATCTCTTCAGTGTGCAGACAAGACAGTTTTGCATTTGCGGTTGAGGTTGTGAGGTTGTGCTTGTGCTGGCCTGCTCCGGTTGGGAAGGACTGGCTGTTGTGGATGCAGCTACCCAAGGTCACCTCCTGCATGTTCCACTCCCTGCAATGGCAGATCATTTGGGGGGCATCTGCTGGCTGAGCAAATGGCTTTGCCTTTTCCTTATCCCTCTTACTCGCTCAGGCTCACACAGAGTTTCCATCCCCAGCCTGTCCTGTGGCTCTGCCTCCACACTCCCCTAAATGTGTTCATGCCCATTTGGGAATATGCTCTTCTTTTCATTAGAGCACAATATCATGGTTATCAACAACCTCACCGGCACCTTCCTATGACAAAATCTGGAAGAAGGCAAACTGGCTCATATATAACCTGTGTAAGACAATGGCAAAATTCAATAAAGTTTTCTGCATTTTGGTACTCCTTTTATAGGCAGCTAAACAGGCCATATAGGTTTCCTCTCGTTACAAGAGCTTTGCTGATTATTCAGGTATTCCTGCACATTTCAGTGAAAGATAAACCCATTGTTTTCTACATTTGGCTAGAAAAAATGATGCGCCAGACAAAAATTTCTCAAATTCTAGCATAAACCCTGGACTCTAGATACCGGAGTTTGTTTTAAAATACTGCAAGCAAACAATGCTACATGAGCCCCTCACAGACCTTCACACACATATTGCTACAAGGTCACTGAAAGATGGGGACAGCAAGTATTCCATTTTACCAAGTTACAGTGTGTGCTCAGGGATACAGCACAAACTACTGAAATGCACACAGCAAGTCTGCAACACACATGGAGATTTAACCAAATTTATCTTAACTCTTAGAGCCCTATTTTTAATTGCTGGATCATTCTTCTTTAGAGGATGATTATCAAGAGATGAGATTAGAAAAGACCAAACCTTAGCCTTCAGTCCCAATTCCTTTCTCTTGTGGACTTCACCCAGAGTATTTAAAGAAATTTTTTTTGCAAAATTTTTAAAGTATCTCTTACGACTGGTTGGATATGGGAAAAGTTGCCCTCAGTTACTGTACTGCACCATATACACTAATTTAAAAATGTGTTTATCACTAACTTGACAGACTGTAAGAGCTTCATCAGGACAGTCTATAAAAATAGACATGTATGTATTTTCTAAATCATATAGTTTCATAGGCCCTGTAGGTGTTCTTATATCATGACCTTAAAATTTCTGTAAGTACTATAGGTGAACGCTATCCAGTTTTACAGACATGCCAATAATTCTGATTAACATGCCTGTTTCATTTGTTTCACAGCTCCAGAGACAAATTATCCTCTTTGCTATTAAAACAAGAGGTTACTAAGAAATCAAACCACTTGCATAAAATATGTAGGATTTGACCAATAGAAAACAGCAATCAAAAAATAATAATACATATTATCTTGGAAATCCAAACTACCGATCATCAGAAGAAATTTTTAAAACTTCAAATTATGATTAAACTTCCTTTTGATACAAACAGAAAAAAGTGACGGTTTATATCCAGTGGCAAGTTTCATCTCACAGTCTAACTGCAATTTGTGTGACTTTCCAATTATGGACTACAAAACTTCAACCTTCTTTCCACTCCCAGAAGTACAATCAGTTATACGCATTTGATTCCTCGCCCTATAAACAGAGAAACCAACATTGAACGTAAACTATGCTAAGAGAATTTATCTTTAGGAAACATTGCAACTGTTGAATCTCTAACACACAATTTGTGCAAGATGAAGTATGAGGCTAGTTTTATAGAGAAAATGAACTTTACTACCCAAAATGTACTCCATAAAAAAAACTCTAACATTGAGATGAAAGCTAAACTAATGCCTTCACTAAAAAAAAAAAAAAAAAAAAAAAAAAAAGGGTAGTTCTACAGCTCTATAAACTGTTTTGTCCTGGAACGCAGAACACAAGTTAAACAATGTCAGTTCCTAGCCAGAAGTAAATATAAAGTAGAGTTTCCGGAATGAATGCGTAAATCTTCTTGGCTCTGCCTTTAAATTTTTAAAACAGTGCATGTGTTTATATTCTGACCTTTGTACCTTTTCCAAATGAAAACAAAACAAAAATCACAACGAAATACTTTTCAGCAATAACCAAACTCCTCTCTATTACTTTCTGAGTATCAGTTACAGTAACAGGTAACTGCCACAAGTGTAATAGCAATTATGTTTCTATTCTTGAAATTTAGGAGGAAAGAGCTTGCTTCCACAGAATTTGATCTGTCAATTTTAAATTAAACACAAACAATTTTAAATTAAACACAAACAATTTAAACACTGGAAACCAGCAAGAGTAATTTCATTTTGCAAATGATATACCAATTGCTGGGGGGAAAAAAAGCAATTAATAAGGGCTATTGCATGCTCTGTTGCTATTAATTGCTGTCAGTAATAACTACCTCATTTCCAGAAAAAACTCCTTCCTGCTTCATTTCTTTCACCTTGGTTCACAGCAAAGGTTATACCGCTATGTTATCCACCTGCTTCCTGCTCGCTCCCTTTACCAGCTTCTGAACTTGCTGAACAATTTCATTTAAATGTAACAATTAAGAAAGTCTTAAAGCAAAAAAGTTCCTGCTAATTTGTGAAAAATAGCAGCTGACACCAAACTGCTATCCACCACAAAGGAAAGGTCACAGAAATTCAGTACTGGTCTGCCTCATTTGGCCTGTCAACCTGCTAATCAGTACTAGATGGCTCCGAACACCAGTACTAGACGGCTCTGAAGCACAAGCATTCAGGTGCTGCCCCTATCTGAACACTCTAACGTACCTTCAGTAATGTGCTTCCAGTTTTGTGCTGAATAAAACTAAATGTTGCAAAGGTATGATATCGACTCCATGTCATACACCATCTGGCTCTTTGAGGCCATAAGACATGTTTTGTTTTGGTTTTCCCTCAGCTGAAATGAACACATACCAACGAATTAGCGTGCTGGAATAATTTTACACTATGATTTTTACACTATGACTTGAAGAAATAATAGAGGTATGTGCCAGTTTGTATGTTCGGTGCTGTGTAGTCAGTTTTATTATTTCTTCAGAAAATAAAACATTAAAAAAAATAAAATCCACTGAAGAGGAACTTGCAATAAAGTTGAAGGTGAGACAATGGATTGCAATGTACTGACTTCTACCACAGCCATGAATGATAACTCCTTCCTCAGAAGTAAAACACATCTTGGATAGCATAGAAGTCTCTAGGCACACAAGAAGAACAAAAACAATTTTGCTCAACAGCTGAATTCCCCCATTCCCCGTGGCAAGACACCCAGGTGGTGCCCAGCGGCCGGTGGGAGCCTCCAGCACCACCCGCCTGGACAGCTCCCGCCCGGGGGCAGGGACCCAGGGCCATCTCCCCCAAAGGGACCCTGCGTCTGTCACCTCCCAGCCAGAAGCGGTGACAAACAGCCTGCTTCATTAGGGAGAAGGGCTAACAGGCTCCTTAACCTGTCGGATTTAAGGATATTTCTTTTTGAAGCTCATTTGCATGCTTTGTTTTGATTCTGTCAAGGATTTGGATGTTACAGTGGCAGAATTCTGTCAGACATAAAAACATCTTTCTAACAGAAAAAAGTACAGTCCAATAAGCACCCAGTGAGGTACAGGCTCATACCAATGATCTGGATCTTACAGAACTTGCCTCTTCCAAAAGGCCTATACACGCACCTTACTTCAACTCACTCCTGGATTGTCTTCCATTACCTAGTGTTACAGCTATAAAGACCATGAGTGTTGTGCTAAAATTGTAAATATCAACCTGCCTCCTTTCTATTGTGAAGTGTGATTGCACACATTTCTGTGATTTATCTTCCATTACTGTCAAGCAGAACTGCAAATAAGCGTTTATCTCAAAACAAGGGAAATGGATGTTAGCCACTGACTGAGCTTCTGTATAAATAGCAGGTCAAGCAACCTTCTTAATTTCGCATATTGCAAAGAGCAAAAGAAGGAACACAAAACACTTGATACACTCTCTTAAGAGCAACAAAAGGTGAAAACCAGAAATGCTGTCACAGTCTTTTACTGTGTCTTACTACCATTTGGGTTTTTGTGGGTTTTTTTTGTTGTTGTTGTTTTGTTTTTAAATCCAGTGCATGAGAAAGATCCTTCAGCAAAAATGACAGCCGAGATAGAAGAAGTAGGTTGCAACTCATTACTTTACTCTTATACTCTGTATAACCTTCCCAGGAAAACCCTCTCTTTGGTGGAAATGGATCAATGACTGGATCCAATTTTAGCAGTAGCATGAAAGTCAGGTCTTTCTAGCAGTATTTACAGAAGTACACATTAAGAAACTTTACTCTAGAGGGTGTGCCACACTCCCAAAATTCCCCAAAAACGAAGCCACAGAAAAGGACAAACGCCTCATTTTTGCATGGAAAGCATACCTTCTCTCACGAGCTCAAACTGTTCTTCGATTGAGGCTTCCCAAGATCCCAAGGCTTCCCAATCTCCTTATACACGCCAAAGCCTGCATCTGTGCTCAATGCAATGATTTGAGGGATGGATTTAGAGAAGCATGAAATTGTTTCTCTTCTTTTTTAATTTTTTTGAGGCTATAAGCTGAAATAATTACACACGGGCCATGTTCATATGACAATACATTCCAGAGAGACAGCAGACTAGGGTGCACTTTAAACAGTGACTCCACTTTATTCAGGTTCCTAAGAAAGAAAAACCAGAAGAACTAATTACTTCTCTTTGCAAGGTGGATAATGGAAATGAATCTATGTCTACTCCCACCTCAACTGCCAGCAGCAGCTACATTCCAGTAGAAGGACAAAACTGACAGATTAGCAAGGGAGACATGCAGATAAATACTGATGATAATTTTTTACCAAGAATTGAAGGTAGTAGTATCTAAGAATAAATAACTATTTACTTTCAGACCAATTTTTTATATGTGCATTAGCCATTAAATAATATTTCCTGTAGGTTGAGGCAACAGGAAGGAAGGAAGGCTATTAACTCTATATTTAAATTACCTCACAAACGCTTAAATAATGTAGTGGTGAAGGCTAGATCAGAGTTTCTCATGTTTTGAGTACCTATTAAAAACCAATAGAGACAGATAAATTATCAGCGAAAAAATGGCTTTTAGAGAAAGATGTCTGAACGTTACTCAAAGGTATTGAACGAAATGGCTGGAAAGAGAAAACACTATGCATTAAAAATGGAAAAAAACCCCACCCAGAACCAAAGATAAAATGATGACTGGGCCTAGTACTAAAAAGAGTCCTGGAGAAGCAGATCTATAAAGGTACCTGGATCTTAACTCCTCAATTTCAATAGAAATTAGGCGTAACTGAAAAAAAAAAAAAAAAAAACAAATATTGTCTGTCCCTCTAATGTTTAATAGTTTCTATAATTGAGAACTTACATTTTTCAAAACTCATTCATGACTACAAAATGGTTTCATTAGAATGGTAGAAAACATTCTGTTCAAAGCCTTAAGAAAATTGTAACGTATGTCTATAGTATACACCTTGCTTGTTTCTGACTGTGGGATGAGTACCACAAACATTGTTTTGGAAGACAAGAAATCTCAGGACAGTCCCAGCTCTCCATTAGACAAAGTTTTTGTCATTAAAGCTGTCAATCACTGTTAATCCAGGAAGAGTGTTTAAACATACTTACTAGCTTGTAGACATTGCAAAACCTTTAAAATCAAAACGTAAAAATTTCTTGATCAACACCTATTTGAAGGACTTGAGACATTAGTCTGCACTTTTTACCAAATGCAATTACTGGCCTAACTATGGAGTTCCTTAAGCATCAATGAAAAGAAGTGTTACAGCTTCAGAGAGAGGATCTAAAAGGGAACAAGTTCAGGACTGAAAGTAATGGGAAACAAATTAGAAAGGACAAGATCAGTGCGGTGACAGTATATAAACATTCATGGGGACATCAGAAAAGGCCACAATAATGCTGCTATGGACAGCATGAGTTCAAATTAATCCGTACCCTGCAAGAGTTACAAATGCCTTATAACTCGCAGCAATGGATTTTATTCTTCACGCTAGCATTACAACTCTATCATTAAAATCAAAATGGGAAAACACACTAAACCTTTTAGCCTGCGCTCTCAGGCTAGCAAGTCTGAATGTTTACACTTGCTTCCAGCTTGTATCCATCCCAACACTGAGGATTCTGTACATCTTTTATTTATAGTCTATACTGAGGCTTTGCAAAGAATGTTTTCTTTCCAGTGTTGGGCAACGATTTCTTCCTGTCTGGTATGTTTTACAATAGACATGTCTGCTAAAAAGTTATGCTACGAAGAGACTATCACTATTTATAAAAACATATTTTACATCTGCATCACAGGGATTCAGAAGGGTTTGATGCTGTTATAAAGATCTTTATACAGGCAGGATGGTATCTGGAACAACTCTGAGCAGGAAAGATCATGTTACTTCTCCTTTCAAAAGCTATTTTATACAGCAATTTTCGAGTCCCTCCATTAAGGAAGTCTTCATAATATTTACTAATTGGCCCTTTTAGCTTGGCTTTACAAAAACCACTTTAGTCAAATAACTGGAACAGTATGTGTAAGAAAGCTATTCTCATTATCAGTTTTTACCTGCGCAAGCTCTCAGCTTCAAATTCTTGCTCTGATGATTTTTTTCTTAATATTAATATCATTAAGCACAGCAATTTAAGAGGCAAAAATACAAGTGAAAAACACTTTCTGTTGTTACAGCATGTTTGTTTTACCACTTTGCCTTCCATTATCCACAGTGTTATAGTACAATAAGGCAAGGCTAAATTAAAATTTAGGTATATTTTTTTTATTGTTTCATTCCTTATCATTTCCTCATTTTATCTGTGGTCTGTAAATTACTTTTCTGAGCAGCAATGCTAAAAGGATGCCTTTTATGGAAAGGATGGCGAACTGCCATATGGCTGTTGTTCAGTTCACTCAGTGGGTACCTTGTGCCTACAACCAGCATTTTACTCCCTTGCACTTCAGACACCCTTGCCTGTCTACATCTCCCTTCATTTCGGATCTCACTTTTTTGTGTGAGATGGTATCATTTAAAATTCTGAATAAGGCACTGGACATTTGATTAACATCATCTTTTTGATGTAGTCCCAAAACTGTACGTCTTCTAGGTTACTTGCTCAATCGATTTAAATCTGGATTCATGTGTTACACTGCCTAGAGATGGAAATAGAAATTCTGTGTGAGTACTTCTGCTATTTTTATCACCAAATGCACAAAAACTTGAAATAGAGCTCTTCGAATTTTTAAATGAAAAATAGAATTGACAAACATGAAGTGTTTCTTCAAGGAAAAATGCAATAACACCAGTCAATTAGAAAAGTAAAAAATAAAGAGAAAACAAAGGACACTCAAAGGCAAACTTCACCTCTTCAACATCTTGTTTAGTGCTATGACTGAAAATGGATCTACAGAACAAAAACGTATCCTAGAAAGCAAAAAATTAGATAAAACACAAAGTTTGTAATGACTTGTCTTGATCAAAATTTACATGGATGTAGGAATGTCCTGTTCAGTTTCCTGAAGTAAACAGGTTATCATTCCTACCCAGCAAGTGAAAGGATTAGCCTGAAAGGGTTCCCTGAAAGGATAAGAGTTTTCAGCATAAAACCTCTCCATAAAGCTATCTAGCCTTATGTGTCATCATCAATTGTCCCAAAGAAAAAAAAAAAAAAAAGTATATATTTCCTGTAGAATTCTCATAAGATTGCTTTCAAGCAACAGCATAATTGATGTTTATGGTAATAATATCTACCTATAGATGTGTGTATTTCTTTTAACGAATTTACCTAGCACATAGTAACTCATGTACACGGACTTAATCTTTTATGTGCCCACATCCATGTAACAACCTACAATATAAAAGAAGTCCATGTGATAAACGTATCATCCCTAGTAAGATCACCTCTTTTTCTTCTAATTCATGTACGTCAAGACCTATTCCAGCAACAGAGAGTTCTGAGCCATTTTAAATGCCTCTTTTTCTCAAAGCCTTTTTAAAATCACCTTTTTAAAGCACAGAACTTCTCCATAATTACACTCACTTGAAGCTCAAAAGAAAAGCTCAAACCTGGAGTGGGAATAGTTTTTCTACAGCATGACTTTCAGGCACTTCTATTAAAATAATAGTTGGTGAAATAACCACCGTGATTTTTATTAAGCACTAAAGAAACGGACTTTTCACAAACTGTTTGTTACGTACTATTCAATATTTCATTTTGCCATCAGCACCGAAACCATCTTAACTCTCTATGAAGACTGCAGCTGCACCCACATGGCTATTGACTTTCTTGACGATGACCACTACTGTTATTTTTTTAAAACAGAAAATGGTCAAGAACAATCTGGATTCTCCATGAAAAACTCAAGTTGAAACTTTCATTAGAATACACACTCAGTAGAATATAAGTGTTATGAGTCTCCAGATGCAGTAACGTGACAGAAGATGATGTCAAAATATTTAAAAGATTGCAAATGACCAAGTTCACATTCATACAATGCACTGACCACTAATTTTAGTTTAAGTTTGTATTTATGCCCTTCTGAAATACATTTATAAGCCAAACAGAATTTCAGTAGAAAATTCAGGACATAAATTTGGAGTGTATACATGAGGAGAGCAGGGTTATATCTGGGTTGAGAAAGTAAAAGCAGATAATTTAATGCTCGCTCTCTCTCTCTCTCTCACATGTACTCTCTTATTCTTCTATCTTCCTCCCCTTACTTCTGTCCCTCTTCTTTCCTCTTGCTTTTACCTTTGCACTTTCCTTACCACACACTGGCTCCTTTTCTGACTCCATGTCCTGCCTTCCACCTTGCCTTCTTGTTCCTTTCATCACTGTGTCCTGACAAATGAAATTTCCCAATCTAGAGGTCATCTTTGATTTTGAAAAACCAGAAGTGGGGCAGCAGCCCGTACCTTCATTAATCTGTACCTTGTGACCTAAATGTGCGATTTCCAAACCATATGTTCCAGATTTACAGGAGCAGCTAAGGGCAATGAGTCTGCAGAGATTTCACTATTTAAGGTCAATTTCCCTCAGACTGAGGGATCTCACTGGACAGAAATAGGGAACAGAATGCAATACTTTTGCATAACAGACTAGTGATAAACCCTGAGATATATACATATTAAACCAAGCTTCACTTACTGACATATGCGTGAAGGACCACTGTGCAGGTTATAAACATTAGGCCATTACGTTGGTTTTTTACAACTTTAACAGGAGTACATTCTAAAAACAGACACTTTCTTAGTGTCCACAGATACATCTTTATTCTGGTCACTAAAAAAAAAAAATAAATAAGTAATTGTTTATCCATTTATGTAAATGAATAAACAGGAGTAAACACGGGGAACAAAAAAAGTAACATTTCTTTGGGAAACTGAACCAAAGTCAGCAAGTGACACAAAACTCCCAGAGCATTCCTGAGGAAGCTAGTTTTAAAGGAAAACAGACATGATATGTGCAAGAAAGTGAGTAGTGGTGTGCAAGTGTTAGTACTGACACTGTTTATGCTTTATCATTCATAATGCAATCATTACAAACTCATGCCAACAAAACTTTATGTCTTCCTATACTTCCTGAATTAATGCTATTTTCTTTTTCTGAGCTGAGCAGTCAGCCAAAACCAGTTCAAGTTGTTTCGTTAGAGAAAAAGAAGCTGGAGATAAATTCAAATGTTTTTGGTATAGTTTTACTAATTTTCTGTCCTTAGGTCTTTGGAATTTTCTCCTGCTTCTCTTAAATGCACACATTTTAACAAAATAATAGCCAGCAGAGACACCTTCATTCATCCATGCTTTTGTTTTGAGTGGGGATACATATATACTTTACAGTGGAGGCTGCTATCATTTCAACTGAATTCTTAACACAAACATACTTTTTTTTTTTTTTTTAAAGTGGTTATAGCAAAAGTATGCTTTTCATCTACAATCACAAATGTATGCATGTCTGAGAGGGAACCATACTCCGTACTATAAAGACTTCTAAGTGCTACCCAATACAAGTTCACATTTCTAGTTGTTTATAATTTAGTCAAACTAAGATTTTGGACTGTAATTCTCTCAACCTGAATAAAACACCTGGGTCAGATTAAGGGATTAAAAAAAAAAAAAAGAGAGAAAAAAAAAGACTGAACTGCCAACTTGCTCAGGTTTGCTTTCTAAAATAACTGTTGGCAGAAAGAAAATATTTTTGTTTGCTCCTGTCGAAAATACTGGAAACTATTATTTCAAAAAGCTCCATTATTCTGAAGATTTACAGCAAGGATTGAAAGCTTTGTGGTTATATGACTGTGTATACTATAGATAAGAGTGGCCAGTGGCCATCCTCTGACCACCGAGGCCCACTGAACCAGCAAGGCACCCGTCCACATGGCTAAAATTCCTTTCCCTCCAGAAGCCGTTTGCATCCCAAATGCCTGTCCCGAATGGTCTCCTACACACAGTATGCTCTGAACCATGCCGGACACAATTCAGAAAAGTGCAAGGAGGTGTAGCCCAAAGCACGCCAAGGAGTGCACCAACAATGCCATGCTCACATGCTCGCAAGGGACTCACCTGTAACTGGGAACTTCTCTAAATTGTATCCACAGTAAGGCTGCTCCAGCCTGGGTCTGATTAGGTTTGTCCTTATAACCATACAAATAATGCTTAATTTCTTTTTATATTTCAGATGATTGACAGTAGAAATTATTAAAACTTCATTCCCGAAGTTGCCTAAGCACACATTAGATAGCAATGCTTTCAGCCACCACCCATCATAACACCCAGGTTTTAATTTGAATACACAAATTTTTAAGAAATTCACATGTTTTTCTATATCGTCCCCAGTTTAATGATATCTTACTACAATCTATACATATTTTTACATTGCCCCCTTGCTCTCATTGACCCCTTCCACTGCTCTAACCTACCCATTATCATCACACGACAGGTGCGCAAAAAACTGTTTAGTGTTTTTGTTTAAACCATAAGTAAGGTTAACAGAACTGATGAAGCACCATTTATCATCACAAAGCTGGTGTGGATGTGGTTGCGTGCAAAGTCTTCTCTGACACTCTCGTTTCTACAATTTACCTACTATTTCAAGATTTCTATGAACAGCATGTATGTAAAGCAATTCAGACTGAATAAAGGAACTAAAATAAAGACACGCCTTTAACATTGACATTGTAAACTAGAATACACGTTTTACCTGAGCAGTGATCTCGTATTATTTGAGTATAATCTGAGTAAAGTTGAGATAGATACTTGCATTTTCTAGATTAAGTTTTCAAAGGAGGAACTCAAAGCAACCAACACACCAACAGAAGCACATGGGGGAGGAAAGAAACAGCTGTAGTATTTTCCTGCTCAAATACATCACTATCTGAGAAAAAACACCAACACAAACCAAAGTAAAACATGAGAAAAACAAAGTAAACAGAGACTACACAACACCAAATACGGAATTGCAATTTTTGAGTTTAAAGAACAGCAATGTTACCTCTAAAAACATCTGTTCTAATTCATATTAAGGCTAAATAGAATATGAATGTTAAGCTATGCCAAATATTTAAAAACAGCTGTTACAAATGACATGGGTTATTACCCATCAAAATAAGTTGCACATTGACACATAAGTGGTAATGTAAAAAGTATAGTCATTTGTAAAAGAACAAATAACTTACTGAGCATTTTCAGATTTTGCAGACACAGTATAATAAATTTTAATACGCACTTCAAACCTGCAAAAAGTTAAAAGAATTTGCTAAAAGGAGGCTCATTTTTACCTATATGTTCTATTCAGTTTAGTAATTGCTTTTAGTATTAGTAGGAATTAGTTGAGGTCACTGATAAACGCTAATACACCCATGTAGGGCAACTTAGTATGTTTAAAAACAAAACCCAAAACCCAACTAAAAGACCTAAAAATCACTCCCAAATTAAGCAGTGCATTCAGTAAAGAATGTCATCTCAGAGGTCACCTTAACTCCAGGTGCCAATTCAGAACTACAACACCAATACAACAAAGTTCTCCCTCCAGACAAGGTAACTGCTTCTACCTTTATTTGATTTCTGCAACTGATGTAATGGACACAGCAGAGGACCTGAACAGAGTTTAATTCATGTTTCACATATGACTCTTAATCCTGAGTATAGGGGTTTTGCCCCCCCCCCCCTTTTTTTTTTTCTCTTCTTTTAAACACAGCTTATGCCTCAGATCATTATTTCTGAAACAGGATAATGCTGATGTACCTTCCAAAACGCGTTTCAAGGACAAAACTAGTATGGACAAAGAGTTCAACTGCAGTGCTTATAGGCAGGTAGTAACATGCACTGGGAAAGGAGAGGAAAAAAACAAAACAAAACAAAAGTGGCTTGGAGACAATAGCATTTAGAAGGAGCTCTCAACAACGTCCTGTTTGAATTAATTAAGGAATACCATCAGCTTGACATTTCAAGTGTACTGCTTTAACAAAGAAACAATAGCACCACCAGGTCTGAACTCCTTCCCAGAGGTTTTTATTTTACATTTGCTTACAAACGTCTCCAATTTGTTTTCCTCTCCTGTACAAAAGCAGTATTCAAACAGGACAAATCGCCTATACAGAAGCAATCTGATTATTCATAAAGGCAAAAGAAAAAAAGAAATTCCCCCCAACTTAAGTTCAAGAATTGCATCTTACAAAAAGCAAAAGCACAAAAGAAGTATGCTTTTATAATGGTATTTAAACTCATTTAAACAATGGGTTGAATACAAGCCTTTATACGTCCAGTTATTAACAAAAGGCTGAGCGGATGCATTGTTATGTTACCTTAAAAGAATACGTATTCAGGGCATGCATAAAATTTGAATTTAAGATACACACTCCTGCACATTGCACACATACACAAGCACACCACTAGCAATCATTTCCTATAACTTATTATTCACCTTCCACATGGCTTCACAAATATTTCCATTTCTGTTACTTTTAATTATTAATTATTCCAACTGACAGAAATTACAAGCCATAATACAATTAAACTTTCAAAACATGTTAGGCTTAAAAATGTGATATTTTAAAGGGTTTTTGTCAAATGAGTAAATCAATTAGTTAAACCAAGTCGTTCTACCACGTCCCTTAATGAGAATATTGACAATGGCTTTCCTTCTTCACGACCACAACGCAAACAATATAGAGAATCTTGCTTACAGGTATTCATTAGAAAAGCTCAGAAAGCTTCTTAAAACACCCTGTAAAGTTATATTTGTAACACTTACATGCCAATAAATCAAGCTACGTTTCTGCACTTCCCTCCATACAACATTCCAGTTCTCCATTCACCAATGAGTCCATGTAGTGTCATAATAATTCATGTTTGAAAGCCACGTCTAGTGCTAGTGAATTAAGCTAATAATGTTGTTCTTCCACATTATCACCATTTCAGTTTTCAAAGACAGCAAATTTCCAGATTTTTACTACTCTCACATAATCAGCGTTAGAGTTCAAAATTACCACATAAATCTGCAGACCCTGATTGACAGATTCAAATTCCCATTAAACACACATGGTATAGCTGCAAAGAACAGATGAAAAGAATGGCGACTGTCTTACAGTGCAACATAAAGCATTTAGAAAACTTACCCAGTTCTTAAACATCTACATTTTTTCCTGATAAAACGCGCATAAGACGTTCTTTTTTAAAACTGCACTGATCTTCGTCTAGCCAACACCCGGCTTCTGTACTCTGCTAAGCAAATCTACCTCCAGCATGACCTGGAGGGATGAACGCTTCAACAATCTGATAAGATATACTTCAATTTCAAGCTGTTCTCAAAAAAAAAAAACCAACAACAAAAAAAGCTAACGATAAAGATGCTTGGACGCTTTCTCTTCTCCATCTAACCTTATTGACTTGACCTCTCCGCAGCTAACCGTCCCGACTGACCCCTGCGTTAGCCTGCTCACGACACAAAGACGAAGCTGCACACCCTTCAGAGATGGCTACCACCCATCTAGTGGGCTGACAGCGGCTCTAAATAAAGCCCCTCGGCCACACAAAGATAAGGTGTCCCTCGCTGCATGCAGATAGGTGTTACCCTCAAACACAAAGATAGCGCACACTGTGCTTTGCCGTCCTCACAGCTTGCTCCACAGGCCCTTCCACCAGGGCAGACAATTTCACCCTGGCTTCCAAGAAGAAATTACATTTTAAATTGTGCCCTGCTTTTTGAAACACACGTAAGTCCACCTATGTGAAACGCTTCATCAAGTGCGTGAATACAGTAACCTAGCCAGGAGAGGCGTTTTCTAAGGTGGACATACACTGGACTAATGACAAAATGTAGATCTGCTCTCTTGTGCTCTTAAAAAAGGAAACATACAGATCTGCTGTTCGGAATGTTACAGGCCTATACGCTAGAAGCGACAGAGCCGGGGGCTCTGGCCATACCCGTGTGCCCGACATCCCGCCCTGCTGAACAAAACGGACAAGCCCGGCAGGTTCAAGTTTGCCGCGGGAGACGGGAAACCTCCCTTGGGCTCCCTGGTTTGGCGACAGGGCAAGCGGGCGAGCTGCCGGCGGAGCGCGACCGCCCCCTCCCCATTCCCTGTCCCCTCACGGAGGCTCCTCACGTCCCCGGGCCCCCACCACCGACCCACGACCACCGGGGCGGGGGCCGGGGCCTGTGCGCGGGGGCCGCCGCTCACGGAGCCGTGCGGCCACTGAGGCGGGACCCCCCCGCCGCTCCCCTGCCCACCTGAGGGAGCCGCCCCCGCCCGGCCCGGCCGGCTCCCTCCTTCCCCCCGGGGCCGGGCGAGGCGGGGGACCCTTACCCGGGAACTTCGGTTCCTCCTCCTCGCCGCTCTCGGAGTCGGTTTGCATGGGCTCCTCGGCGAAGTTGACCCCGCGGGCGTCGGGGGGGGCCCGGCGCGGCGGCTGGCTGCCCCTGTCATGGCCGGGCGCGGGGGTGCCCGCCTTGCGGCCGCTCGCCTCTTTCTCCGCCGCTGCCGCCGCCGCCGCCTTGGCCGCCGCCGCCTCCTCCTTGAGGCGCCCGAAGTACTGGAGGGCGAACTCCAGCAGGTCCCCGGGCTGGCTCCGCAGCACCTCCACCGTGAAGCCCTGCAGCAGCTCCGTCAGCCCCGCCGGGATGGAGATGCTCATGCCGGGGCCGGCCGAGGGGGCGGCAGCCTGGCCGGGAAGGGGGAGGGAGAGGGGAAGGGGAGAGGAGGAGGAGAAGGAGGGGGGAGAGGCCGGGGGTCCGCAGCCGGCGGACGATGCGCGCCCGGCGGATCGCCCGTGGGCAAGGGGAAAGGGGCGGGCGGCGGCGGCGCAGGTGGGAGCGGGCGGGGATGGGGGGGCGGATCCGCGGCGGGCAGCGGCTCGCTGGCGGCCCCGGCGGCCGCAGCCTCTCGCTCCGCTTCGCCCCACACTTGGCACGGCGGCCCCGTCCGTGACTGAAGCCTCCCCGCCCCCGCCGCCTCCCTCCTCCCCCCGCGCCGGGGGAACCTCGCACACATGTGACCCGGGAAACCATGACAACCTCCCGCCGGGGACTGCGGCCCGCAGCGCGCCCCCGCCCGCCCCGACAGAGCCAGGCAGGCAGGGAGGAGAGGGCGGTCGACTTGCCGGCCCGGCCGCGGACCACCACCCCCCCTGCCGCGGGGGCAGGCGAGTAGCCCTCCCAGCTGTTAATAGCCGCCCGGGGCCTCCCGCTGAGGGAAAGCCTCACGCCCCCTTCCCCGGCCGGGGCACCGCCGCCCCCCGTGGCTCCCCCCGCGCTGTGGGGGCCTTTCCACCGTGGTGGATCCAGGATCCGCGCGGGCGGTCGGCGGGGATTCCTAATGGGTGGACATGGATATAGTATTCCATAGCTAATTACTGCTGCGCTTTTTCTCGGGCGTGTACTACCTTAAAGATATTCCCCGCATCATTCATACGCTATCTATCTATATTCTTTAGGATGAGAGGGGTGATGCGGTGCTAAGAAAACACCTGCCGTTTGTCAGCTGGTTGTCTAAGGTCCATGGAAAATTTAGCCGGAGAAAGAAACAACTGTTATTTAAAAAAAAAAAAAAAAGGAAAAGTCCAATTTAAACATTGCCGGGTGCCAATGCTCAGCATAGACACCCTTCCAAGTCATGCTGCAGAGACTACTTAGCACAGTGTTAAGTAGGTGCCACTTGTCATCACCAGGAAGCTTAAATGTTTTAAGTAAGTAAGTGGCAATTACGGGTGCCATGCTTTTCATAGGGCTTTACTAAACACTTCTTGAAAGTGAGATCCTTGGAATGCATGAAAACTGCATCACCCCCTGATTCGTAATCGCCTCCGAACACTTGGCCAACGTTTTGGGGTTCCAGAAATATCTCTTACAATCTTATTTTTATGCACCAAGCAAATTAACTGCTAACAAGTCTAAGGTTGGGACTACTTGGCTGTTTGATAATTGATTTCACTAAACATCCGGAGTTACTCAAATTGCCTTGAAATATGCTTCATCGGGGCTTATTTCATCAGGGTAAGATAAGAGTCAAAATTCGGGTTTGTAGTAGCAAGGTGCTGAAAGAAATGACTTCAAGAAAGTAATGTGACAGCAAAATACAGCAATCCCTATGGTGCTTTTAACACAGATCTGGATCTTAAAGGCATTTTTAATTGAATTAGTTTCCAAGTGGAATCCAATGCTCCCTGTGTATGCATTTGGAAATGGAGCTCGGTTCACAAGTTGGATCTTCAAAGTGTTATAGACCTGGCAAATTAGTGAAGTGAGTGAACCATGTATGCGTGGGTGATTGCCTGCTGCCCTGTAGCAGGCAAGAGACACCTCTGCCAATGGAGCTGTGGAATACCTCTGAGCAACATCTTGTGGCTTCATTTCTCTCTGCAGGAAAAGCCTACAGCTATTCATTATGAAGTACTTATTTGAAGTTAAAAGCCATCTCATACCACTGGGAGGGCTGATCTGTTTGTGACCAGGTTGAGAGATACCCAAGCTCTGAGGAAACCTCCAGGAAGCGAAGTGTTGATGTCTTCCAAGCACTACGTGTTCTGTGAGCATACAATATTCCATTTACTGGAGCCTTCCAGGACTAAAAGAATTGTCATCCCTGAGGTTTTCTCTTAGCCAGACAAGGCACTCTTATTACTCTAGGAATTTACCAGCAGCATAGTGTCTTTTGCCATCTAATCAAGGACTTCCTTAGCTTGCCAGAGCCTCCCATCCTCCCAGACACGAAAGGAGATTGCTTCTCTGAGGACATCCTCAAGAGCAAGTCTTTGATGTTTGTATGCAAAACTGGGATAATTTGAATAAGAGATTCCTAAGTGGTGGCACTCTAAAGAATTATTCTTTTTTAAAATTTTCAAAACAGACCAAAACATTTGTGCCTAGTGAGACTTATCCTGAGTTTTGGTGTATCTCAAAGGATGGCAGTGAACTCTGTAATTGAAGTTGGTGTTGTCTGGTTTCCTTAGATACTTTCTGTTCCAGGGAGCTTGCATTGACATTTAAATTGCTTTTAAATCCTCATAAGGACGACAGCTGTCCCAAAATGTGTTATGTCTAGCAGAGTGAACAGTTAGGTAATGAGAGTATCAGTTCACACCTCTCCAGTGAGTTTTATTAGTTACTTCTAATTGTTGTGTGTCATTCTAGTTCAGCTGTGGACATTATCTTGACGTGAAAGAGAATATAAAACCTCCAAAAATCCTTCTGTACTGAAAAGGGATTGGGCAGAACATTCCCCTCACAGTTACCAGGAAAACGACATAAAGAGTTGTGTTGTCTCCTTTCCTCTTAGCCAACAGATGCACTCTTCATAACACCGTGCTTAGCAGCTTTGCATGTCAATCTGTCCCTTCACCTGGTTGGAGGTTGTGGAAAAACTAGGAGACTACAGCTAGGAGCTGAGAAATAGCAAGCACGGGTCTCCCACGTGACAGTTCCAGACAGCACACCTCAGACAGGGGTTGGGACTGCTTCTGTCAGAGATGGAAGAATGAGATCTTTTCTGATCACGCAGGGGATGGCGAACAGAGTGCAGAAGGAAGGAGCTACAGAGTTTCAAGCCTTGTCTTTGCTGGGGGAAGTGCAAATTTAGTTAAATTAGTAAAATTGAGCTAACAAAGTCCATCCAACAGCCAACTACAAGCCTTTTTTCTGCCAGCATTCAGCTTTTTGCCTGATAGGAACATCCTTCTCCAGTCCTTCCATAGATGTTCTCTCAAACACCCATTTTCTGATTGACCCTGGTTAAGCTCTGCAATGCAATACACACCATGCAGAGATGGGCTTAACATCATGAGCGTAGACTGGGTAAAGCCTTTTCTCCAGAGTGAAAAATAACTTTAGCAAGCACACTAGTGGAGAACAGGTTTTTTAAAAACCCTCTTTGTTACCTCCTTGGGGACAAGAAGGACTATTTTAGTCATCTGCTTGGCCCAGCCACACAGCTAGCCCAGAAATAAGAGACTCTGATTTCTTCATCTGTAGTAGTCTCTCTCCTAAGTTGGCAACCAAGCAACTCCTGACGGTGGCTCTCAATGGAAAGATAGCTCATATTGTACCAGAGAAAACACAGGACAAAACTTGGCCTTATACCTATTGTACCGTAGTAGGAAAAGACTGATGTTTGGGTGTGGGAGATGTTACTCTCTGTGTTTCTCGTGCTTTAACAATTTTTGGTTTGTGTTAGCTGAAATCTTTTGTCCTGGCTTTTGAAATTTTAAATGCAGACACACTTTGCGTACTGCATGATTAAAAGCTGCTGCTGACAAGCAACCTGAAAATCCCTTCATTTTTTATATTTACTTCAAAATCTCTTTAGCTATATGGCAGTATTTTTCCTTGCTGGCCCTTGATCAAGCAATAGCTGATTTGTAAGTTTTAACAACCACAGTTAGTAGGAATAATCATGTACCAATTTCTGATCTTCCAAAACGCCATTAAAATGTCACGTGTATTGACCTTTTTTTTTTCTCAGTTTACAAAGCAGCTCTTGCTGGCTTACCAGGAAAATCTTGCTCACAGAACTTTGTTACTAACAGTTTTTAATGGCAATCATTCAGCCATAGATTTTTTCAGCAATAACAAAACATGCAGCTGTGCAGATCTGTAGTTTCCTGCTTTTCCATTCTTCTTATCAGAATGATATGTCACTCATTATTTTACCAAATCCATTACCAACCCCAAATCTATTTATCAGGAAAATGTTCAGTTCTATCAGCAGTATAAGAAGCTACTGCCTGTCATTTTTGAACAAATTTGAACACATTCCTCATGACTCTTCCTTTGCTTGAGTCTCCTGTTCTCCACCTCATACCTTTGCTCTGCCTGTGCTTATTGTTCTGGGGATTCAAAATATTTAACTCTTCCCCTGCCTAATGTAAATCTAGAATAGCAACAATCAAGTAGCCACTTACATGTTTAAGTAAAATTCTTATTTATGCCACTAAGGGTTTTCCCTGAGCAAGGAGAAAGGCCAAGTTCAAAACTTGGGATGGAAGGAATCCAGATCATGAAACAGAATAGTGGTGAAGCATTACAAATTAAATGTCCCCTGCCATTTTCAATACCAATTCACAACCTGTTTAACTTGATCTAAGATTTGGGGTGTTCCCCTCACCAAAATAGCCCCCTGCTAATCCTTGAACAAGTGTTTCTGTCCTCTCCCTCTTAACGCCTTTTAGCACTAGTAGGGCTATGTGGTCAGTCAAATTAAATGCCTGATAGATCTGAGATGAATCATCATGCTGACAGAGAGAAGAGAGCAGAAATCACAGCTCCAGAGGAGTGATATTAGACCATCTTTTCATCAACAATTCAAATTTAGGTTGTCTTACATTGACCATGAAACCAAGTCTTCAAGCAACCTTGTCTACTGAGATAATATGATCAGAAGAATTGCCGGGTAGCATCTTCTGACCTCAAGTCCCTTACTTTTCCACTCACCCTAGAACCCAAAACTGGGCTTTCCGGGAAGTATGAGCTTCGTGACTTATTGCAAACTCTGCATACAACTGTTACTACTCAGTGAATTGACAGCTCTTGATTTCCATTGAAATCTATTGCTTCTGGTTCTTGATATTCAGAAACTACCGAATACCCTCTCTTAGAAAATCAGTCCTCTTTGTGTGCCTCAATTTGGGCACTCACAATCACCTGTAATTTCAGAAAAAAATTGTTAGAATTTTTAAAGCCACTATAGTGAGTGCTGTATTTGCCATTAAAAGTAAACCTTCTATTTTTAAAAGTAATGAGATAAAATGACAGTGTAGATGTAGTAGACTGGCTATTTTGAGGATCTTATTTCATACGGTGTCCTACTCTGTTTATAAAAATGGCATTGTACACTGTCAACACAACCTGTTAAATGGCTAACAGAGACATCTCTCCAAGTAGTTGACAACAGAAAATCATCATCAGATGGAGAAGTTCCCCAGGAACTGACAGTAGGCTGCTTCTATTCAACACCTCCTGCAATCACTTGGGAGTAAGTATAAATGTTTCTGATATAATTTCCAGATGACACAAAACCCAGTCAGAACGGCGGTGTCAGTGAGATCAGGAAAGCACAGAGCAGTCTGGATAGCTTGTCCATTTAAATAAAATCTTTACACAGCTACATATTAAGTCAAGATGTTTCTACAGAATGGGAGGACTTTATCTTGGAAAGCAATGCTTCTAAAATGATTTAGGGATGGATATGGAGGAACAGCTCAACTTGAATTCACGGTATAATTCTGTAGAGAAAGAGGCTGATGAGATTCTTGGTTATTTCAAGAGGCAGACCAAAAATAGGAAGGGGGGATCTTCCCTTTGTAAAGCACCCTTGAGACCAGTAAAAAGGTATGGCCTACAGTTTTGGTGTTCATATGTTCAAAATAATATTGAAAAATAGGACATGTGCAGAAAAGAGACATGAGAATTATTCATAAGCTGAAGGAAATGCCCTGAGGTGAAAAGACTGGGAGAGTTCACAGCCTTTATCTAAGCAGTTGTTATTATGCTCAGTAGAAGAGGCTTATACAGAATGATCTAAGTGATGAAGGGTAACAGTCTAGATAGTCTAGTCGTTCCTTCTAGCCTCTTTAAGGCAAAGAATAGTATTGGTCTTGCTTATCAGAAATGGCTCAATGTCTTCATCACATCTCTAGAGGAACACAAAAATATCCCAAAAGAGGCAGTAGTTCTTAGATCTTATGAAATATGAAGTAATAGTGAGAAATCATAGTACAAGTATGCTTTTAAAAACATACAGTCACCATCATGGATGCTTGGGTATTATTTAAATGCAAAAGAGCTGTAGTGAATGGATAGGTTTGCTTTTCATTTTCCTTGAGGGAGCTGGGGAATCTGATGATTTGTGAAAAATGAACTTTCTCCATGAAAACCCTCTTCTCCTCTTACTAGGCCTGAGCTTAGCTCTGAAATCTTCAGATCATCTGCTGTGTGGCAAAAATAGGGAGCAAAGGAGTAGAAATCCTGTGGGGTGGAGAACAACCGTACAGTTCCATGCCTTGCATTGCTCATTAACAGCCGATGTTCCTCAAAAAAAATCTATTATGAGAATTATCTTAGATTTCTTGGGAGCTAATTTCCAAAAGGAGGGGCTCAGAACTGAGGAGTCTGTGGTTCTAAGTGGTGTCTTCTCCTAGGGAAGAGGCAATTTTTTCAGTGGACATTAACTGTTGGGGGTTTGGTGGTTTGTTTGTTTGTTTGTTTTCTGATAGATTTAATTGTTAATCATTTTCTTGAAGAAATTAGTATTCATTCTTTGCAGGAAGAATAAAGCATCTGCGTAAGTACTGGTTAAAGAGGACACGTAAGCACCAGCTGAAATATTTTCCTGAGTTTGAACCTTAATGCAGTGGTAATGTTCCTGCAGACTTTCATCCTGGTGAAAACTGAGAGTAGCATTAGTGAGTAAAACCCCCATTCTGACTCTAACGAAGGATGTGTTTCTTTCTCAATTTGGTTGTCTCTGCACACCTACACACAGCGTGGGTTGGGTAGGTAGGCTTGCTGGGCTGTGTGACACACTTGAGCGTTAAAGGCATGAGAGAGGAGGGGTTCAGGTATTGCCTAGTCTGTGAGGGAAGACGTGTGCCTGTAGTTAGAAGTAGCTACGTTTGAGAGAAGAACCTTAATTCAAACCAGCAGACTTTAAAGGACAAATGTGGACGCTTCAGAGCTGTGCACTGGAGTGCCAAGTCTCCAGTTTGTCTCAGGATGGTTTGTTTATAAGAACTTCTAAATGTGCATTTGATTAAAAAATAATCTAAATGTAATGACCTTTGGAGATTGTGGAACAGAAAGACTGTCTTTCTATCTCTCTCTCATATATGTGTGTGCGTGTATAAATAAATACACGCGCATACATATATGTCTGTAAATGATGTTACTGTTTCTATTTTGGCAGAACCTAAAGGCCCCATCGTATTAATCACTCTACAAATGCAATATAAATATCTTAACTTAGTTGACTTGCAGTGAGTTAAGACTGACTATTTAATGTAGCCTTATGGATCCTCAAAGAAAGTATGTGATTATTTTTTATACTTTTATAAGACACAGAAATATTTACATTTTTAAAGTAAAATTCATAATTGCACCACCCTTTCAATATTCCAACTTTAGCCCCAGGAGTGGAATATAAACAGTGCCAGACATGCATTCCCATGAGTTTTTTATCGTTGTTTTCGGCACAATCTATTTTTATTCAATTCTATGGGAAATGCACACACTTTGTGCAGTTGCCAGAATGTGATTTCCCAATGCCCCCTATTTCTTTCCAAATGTGCTTTTTTCAGATTGAAGTACTTTTGCAACAGCACTTTTTCATGTTTTATCGTGTAAGTAATCCTTGCTGATACTGAACCCATTTGCTGAGGACAACGGTTACTTATGTGGAGCTGAAAGGGTGTCCATGTAAGTTAGCAAAAGTCTCCCACACTGATGGTGACAGTCAGTTCTTCTTCCTTTTTCAGGGTCTGCGGTTATTCATGCTTACTCCTCCTAAAGGCTGCATGGACATAGCTGTGTCTGGAGCCAACGGGGCAGAATCTTTGCTTTGTTCAGATTCTGCTGAGCGTAACAGAGTCCAGCGGTTGTTGGGGAGATGGTGATGTTTTGCTGAAATCCCTCTCTGTGGGCCTATTGCAGGACAATTTGGATGCTGCCCAAATTCATAGCAGATTAATCCGTAGGAACCATCCGTGAGCTGGGGCTAGCCAGAACACATCAGGCTTCAGACTGATTTACAACATAACAGTTGCATAAGGAGGTGTGGAGAAGTTCAAGCTGATAATGCATCTGTTGTACAAGACAGCAGATTTGGCTGTGGGACCTGCCCCAGAAGGGCAAATTACCTAAATAAGGACACGGTCCTTAGTCAACATATCTACTCAAATTTGCATGGTACTTTTCAGGTCAATATAATTTTCTGCCCTAAGATCACTTTCACTCAGTGGACTTTCTCTTGTTTACCTTAAGGGTTTATTTTTGTGTTAACATCAATCTGACAATGTCCTTACATCCATACAAACCATCCTTTTATATCATTGCCATATGGCCCAATCAAGGTCTCATGTTTGGTGGGCACGCAGCTGCAGTCCCAGCACAGTCCTTTACAGTGTGCCTTAGATGTGTCCAGACTGCATATAAATGGGCCACCACTGGAGAAGACCTCTCCCAAACGCTCTTGCAGTGTGCTGTGTAAAAGACATTTTAATACTTGTCCCAACCCCAGCATATCTGCAGTACATGCACCACAGAACCTGCACCCTGACATCCTGCATAAGTGCCCTACTCTTATCTCATAGCGTTATCCAACAAAGCCTTCAAACAAATAGGGAAAGGAGGAAATGTGGTCTTGAGGCCAGATATTTAGGTCAGTAGGCCTTCCTACTTCTACCTGCCTTGATTTATACCTGGTAGCTCAAATGCGAGCTTGTTCCTGGAGTTTTGGCCTATCTGAATGTTATACCCTCCCTCGCCCCTAACACATATAGCAAAGATCTGGGGCTGGGGTACTCCCCCTGCCCTGTGGATTTCTCCATCATCCTTCTGACATCTAGATGATGGCACAGCTTCCTTGTCCCACAGGGACTTGGGCCAGAAGCAGCTGGTTTTGGTAGCAGCTGGCAAGGCACATGGACTACCAAAATGCAGGAAGGCGAGAAGGTTCTTGTGGGATTAAGTTAATGACTACATCTCGAAACTGTGGTCCATTGCTGTAGCAATGAGCCAGGAGGCAAGACTGCAAGGTGGCAAGTGAAACACACTTTTTCCATAGCAAGCCTCCTCAACTGATATTGTTGTCTAGGCCTTTTAACTCACACGGGTACCAGGCAAAAAGTAGCCCTCTCAAGGTCTGACAACCTCAGTCTTCCAAAGCCATGTAATTCATAAAGGAAAGAGGACAAATATTTTGAAATCTGTCGCCTATGGGGAACTAGCTCTCCATGAAATGGAATTGAAGTGGAGCCTCTCAAACTGGCAATGTCAAGACGAGCCTTGCAGGCCAGGTCCTTTCACAGAATCCATTGCACCAAAAGTATCTTCCCTGATAAGCCAAGAACTCCCACCAACGACAGGCACACTGCTGTCCTTCCAGTCAGCCTTCAAGATAACTGTTTTCAAAGATGGTCTACCAAGTCAATTGACCAAGAGAAATCTACATTAGGCATGTGCTGCAGGATGCTTCCTTCCTCCCAAAACAAGAACAGAAGGAAAGAAAAAATCAGTGTAACCAAGAGCTGCAAGGGCTGTAGGCTTGTCCCTGGTAACATCTCTGGCCTGTCAGATGTTTCTAAGTTTTGAACACCTCAAAGGGTGGTGCCTATTAAGAGGCCTGTCTCTCAGAATGAGACAAGTCTTTTTTCACAGTTTATATAGACTGCCATGAGCAATCGGCTAAGGCATCCTAGGGCCTCTGAGCTCAAATGGGTCTGTGCAGACAGCACAGCTTCCAAAGTCCATATGCATCTGCATACTTCTCAGAATCATATCCCCTCCTCCTGAGTGCATGTGTTTGAAAGATCCAAATCTCTCCTGGTAGCCCCACCATAAAGGGTCCTAGGACAGGCCGCTCAGGTGGAAACACTAGCAGAAACTTCATAACGTAGCCTGTCTGCCTTTTCCATAGGAAAGGGGAGTGAATTTTCCCCCCAAACAGTTACTTTGAAAGGTAAGAATCACTCATGGAGCATTTCTGTCTTTGGTGGTCTGCAATAATTAGATGCTTCTTTTGATGTTTGTTTTCTGAAGGTGATGAAGGAATGCAGCAGGAATGCAGGCATAGCAGTGCGGGGATCTTTGGGTGAGAAAATTCCCCTTGACCAACCATAGTCCTGGCAGGATCAGTCATTTTTCAAAGTAAGCTCTCAGATTTTTATCCTTCTCAAAAATGTCAAGGTGCAGCTGGAAAGACTACAATAGGGATGCTTCACAGATTTCCTGAACAGGAATCGAAGAGGAAGATGCAGGCAGTGGATATCCTGTTTTACTAACATTAGGCAGACAGATTGTCCTCTGGGAGCTGGCAGCAAGGTCCAACTGGTCTTATCCTCATTGTAGAATAGGATAATGATTATGGAGAGCACAGAGAGATTCTCAGTGTGAGATCCATGCCACACTGCTTCCTTGGCCAGCTTCCAATGCGATATTCACAAGGCTGAGATCTTTTCCTTAATCCAGAACGTGCCAACCCAGTTTTATGGTCTTCCCCATGGAATGAATTTCACATGGATTAAGATACTTGGAGAAGCCCAGTCATGACTGCAGCTGGGGTTGGAGGGAAGGAACATGGGCTGGAATTCACTGGTCCCCTCACCTGTCCTGAGAAGGTCCAGATCAGGCACATCTGTAAATCTGGTGTATGATCCCAGAAGTAGGACATCTCTCTGTGAGTCTCCACTGTTTCTTGCCCCTCTTCCTTGCCTTTTCAACACAGGCGCAGAGAGAAGGGAGTACCATAACAGACCAGGAGGAAGGGCTGACTCCTTGCAGACCTTTTCTCCACCTGCACCTCCATGTATTGTTATATATCTGGTGCGGGCAGCACTGTTCCCTGCTCAATGTCGGCTCAGATCCATGGCAAGAGAGGAGGAAAGGAATGGGGCAGGAGGGCAGACCAGGGCAGGCAGACAGCAGTGTATTGGCTCTCCTGGGAGTAAAAGGCATCGTATCCTGGCAGGGGCCATCCTGGAGAACTGCAACTAATCATGTCTTGGGCTCTAATGTGCCCAGTTGCCAAGTCAATTTGGGTTTCTTAGCAACTGAGAATTTTCAGTGTTTGATCGCCAGAGTAAGAGCAGTGAACTTTGGGCAGCGGAGATGCTCTCAGTGAAAGCCATCAAGAGGAGTGCAGCACTGCAGGCTTCTGCCTCCCCAGGCAGCCCTCCCTTTGTGAGGAGAGGCTTCGGTACGGAGCTGGGCACACTCCTTTCTGCCATGGAAATGGCACAACACTCCTAAATGACGGAGGGCGTTGCGGACCCAGGATTGACCGTAGCATAGTAAAAACTGATTTGTGTTCACAGAAAACAGGGGGCTTTGATTATGGCTGCATGTTACAATGAATGAAATCTTTTCATGTCCTGTCAGTGTTTCAGTGCATCATGTGCAGAACTGATACAGAGCTCACTGAAGCTGCTAGAACGCTGCTGCCCACTACAGAAGATGCTGGGGTCAAGTCCTACTGGATTCATATCATTTTCTCCTATGAAATGGTAACTTCATTAGAATTGTCCTGGTTTCAGCTGGGAAAGAGTTAATTTTTCTTTCTAGTGATTGCTATGAAATGTGAATGTCAATAATACCTATTGTTTTTAGTTGTTGCTACGTGATGTTTACACTGTTCAAGGACTTTTTTCAGCTTTCCGTAGAAGCATAAATAGAACAATGGAATGGCCAATGAAATGTTGCATACCGTAGACATCACAGTCAGTATATAAATGGTGGTTAGCTGTGGGGTGGCAGTCTGCGATCACTGCTCGGGACAGTGACAATTCACTGGGTGGTGAGAGTGAGCCATGTCATAATTATTATTATTGTTATTAATATTGTTATTTTTCCTTTTCTGTTATTGTTTCTATTAAACCGTGTTTATTTCAACCCACGAGTTGGTTTTTTCCTCCCCTTCCCTTTGTTGTTTTTCCCCTTTTCCCCCCACCTTACAGAGGCGGGGGGAAGGAGCGAGGGGAGTGAGTGAGTGCATGGTTCTAGTTGCCGGCTGGTGTTAAACCAGAACAGAGGTGAAAAAGAGATAAGAACAGTGTTTCATAGTCTTTTAAGTACAGAGGAAAATCACAGAATCACAGAGCAGCTAAGGCTGTCAGGGACCTCTGGACATTGTGTGTTTCAGGTCACCCCTGTTCCTTTTTCCCCGTCACTGGGCACCACTGACCAGTCTGGCACCATCTCCAGGCTGAGCACTCCCAGCTCTCTCAGCCTCTCCTTGTACGACAGATGCCACAAGCCCATAATCAATGGTAGTGGCCCTTGGCTGGACTCACTGTGGTATCTCTACCACAGTAGAGTATCTGAAGATCATCTCTAGATGATCTTTAAGGTCCCTTCCAACCCTAACAATTCTAAATCTCCATGTCTCTCTTGTACTGGGGAGCCCCAGTACAAGTACCAGAGAGCCTTCATCCTGTCGAGGTCCCACTGAATGGCAGGGCAGCCATCTGGTGTGTCAAACACTTCCAGTTTTGTATCATCTCTGAGCTTGCTGAGGGCGCACCCTGTCCCACCATCCAGGTCATTAACATAGATGCACCCTCGTACATCATACTTGGTACCCCTAATACCCTGGGGTAAGTCGCTAGTGACTGTCCTCGATATTTTCGTTATTTTCGGCTAGACAGAAAGTACAGATTAACATCTACCCTAATTGTTTCAAGAAGCAGGTAAGGATTTTTTTCCCTGGAAGAGTTTAGCTTCTGCTTGTAAATATAAGGAAATGTAAGAACAGTTCTTCTAAATGTTTATGGAAGAGCATATTTTATCGGAGACAGACTAATATGTTCTAGAATTTATTTTGAATTATCTACTACTAAAATACCTACTATTTAAAAATATCTACTACTTAGTAAAGCATTAAATATTACTTAGTTTTCAACGTGCAGCATTCAAGATTTTGACTTTTAAAGCATGTAGATATTTTTAAATTACTCCATTGTGTAAACAAATCCTTGCTTAAAAACACAATGTCTTGAAAAAATTCAACATAATTTAATTAATGGCTTTTATTTTTTTTCTGTGTCTCAATCATTGGCATTCCTCAGATTAGATGTCAACATTTCTATGCCTGGAAGCTCGAGAATAAAAATAGTTACACTCTAAAAAGGGGCAGTGCCGAGGGTGAAAGGTCCTGATCTTGCAAGTTCTTGCTCAAATGGAAACTCAATGGGACTACTTTGGGGAGCAGGAATTACTCACCCAGCAGAAAGTACAAAATGATGCTGAGCTCCTCTACTAAAATGGTAATAACTCAAATATGGAAAAGATTATTCACTCTCTGATTAAACAGGACAAGCAGGAGTGTACAAATCTGTGACTTTGGAAGAAGTGACCACAGTTGAAACCCAATGGAAATCTGCTTTGAAAACAGATGAGAACCTCCTGCTAAGTGGTTAGACTGCAGTGATGTCTTAACAACTGGGGGTTTTTTTAGAGGTTTTTATATCTAATATAGATGAGCTACAGTGACTGCAGGCCTGTTTGGAAGCCAAGTATGTATTCATGTCAATATTAACAATGCCTTGGGCTAGACGGAAACCTTGAAAACTATGTATTAACATAAATAAAAATCAGTGCATTTTTGGAATTACTTCATTCTGTGGCCTTAAAAAGAGATTCCTTAGCACAGTAAGATGACCTTATCCTTAAAAAAAAAAGTATTATATGGCAGAAATATCTTTATTTCCTGACACAGTAGGACAGAAAAGCCACTTCTATTCCAAGCAATCCAGCTTGTACATATGAAACCTAAAAAGAATGAACACATCATGACACCACAATACTGATTGTCTGACTCTTGAGATAAGGGTGAGTGCCTAATAGCTGTTTTCCAGACAAAGAGCACTCAGATGAG
This sequence comes from Chroicocephalus ridibundus, assembly GCF_963924245.1. Taxonomy (NCBI): domain Eukaryota; kingdom Metazoa; phylum Chordata; class Aves; order Charadriiformes; family Laridae; genus Chroicocephalus; species Chroicocephalus ridibundus. The sequence goes on from NC_086284.1 coordinate 205,000,777, forward strand.
AACCAGGGTATGTGTCAAGGAGGTTTTAAAGGGGAACATTACTCACAGCTCAACAATGATTGAGAGCTCAAACACCTCTCTTATGAAGAAAGACTGAGGGATTTGGGTCTCTTCAGTCTGGAAAAAAGACGGCTGAGGGGGGACCTTATCAACACTTATAAATACTTAAAGGGTGGGTGTCAGGAGGATGGGGCCAGGCTCTTTTCAGTGGTGCCCAGCAACAGGACCAGAGGTAATGGGCACAAACTTGAGCAGAGGAAGTTCCACGTAAACATGAGGAAAAACTTCTTTACTTTGAGGGTGGCGGAGCCCTGGAAGAGGCTGCCCAGAGAGGTGGTGGAGTCTCCATCTCTGGAGACATTCAAAACCCGCCTGGATGCATTCCTGTGCAACCTGCTCTAGGTGACCCTGCTCTGGCAGGGAGGTTGGACTAGATGATCTCCAGAGGTCCCTTCCAACCCTATGGTTCTATGATTCTATGAGTCTATGATTAAAGAATATTGAAAGAGGCCGCAGAACTCTATCAATTCTTTTACCACTCCAAGTGAAGGGGGAAAAAATCCCCCAGACTCATAAATCTTCTCTTCTCTGGCACTTTTCTACAACCTTTTCTAGTTTGAGCACCTCTAGGCTGATCTTTAACTTAAATCTTCAACTTAAAGTTTGCTAGAAGAGGCAGCATGCCACTTCCAGGATTCCAGGACAGTCCAGTTGGTGTGACCAGACCCTGCATGAGGACTCTGCCACATCTGGCCAGTTCCAAAGCCGCTTATAGCAGAAGGCATTTACCACAAAGGAAGGCCCATAATTCTGAATCCTTCAAAACATCACAGCTAATGTAATTGCAGCTAGTAGTTCTGAGCCTAGAATTGAATTTGAATTGCTGTCCTGTTGCCCTTTGCTCCTTTTGTGACGTTTCTGATTTTCCCTCCAAAAGACAATGATCCCACAAATTCTTAACTAACTTCCTAACTTGCTTCTTAGCTGTTGTTTGTGGCGGGTACTCCCTAGCCGTAGGTTGGAAATGAAAAAAATTCTCCAGCACAAAGCTCTTTGCTTAGCACATCTTGGTGGTTCCCTCAAGGAGAAGTTAATGGGCAATACAAAAATAATTTCTATTGTTCCAGTGCACTCAATTCTCCTTCTCCTCAACCTTTTCAACTAGAAAAAAATAGTTCTTTGAACACAGCTAGTATAGCTCTTTACATGGGAAACTCTATAGTCTTCCCCTTATGTAGGTATACACCTACTTTTAGTCAACGCTGATTTCCTTCCTTACTTCTGGCTATCTCTGAACATATTCATTGTATCTGAAATAACAATTACTTTCTCCAGATCTCAGTGTTTTCCTCTATTCTAGGTCCTGATCTTACAAGGAGATGTATGCCTGTGGACCTTTGTGCCTGACCAGCTTTTGCTGGTGGATGAAAGTCTGCCACTTTATTTCTCAAGAGTATTTTTGTAAATAATCCATTTCCAGTCTAAGACTGCAACTGATTAGTTTTCTTGGGGGAAAGATCAGGGGTCCTGAAAAAATGGAAAAGTCATGTTTTTGTGTTAGTTTAAAGTCTGTTCTTGGACCTTGTTGATGGTCCAACTAAGCTACTAAAAATTGTACCAGTCTGTCTGAGTTTACAAGGATATAATCCATCAGAAGAGATTCACAAATAAGTTGTTTTTTCCCGCCAGGATTAGCTTATTTTCTGAGCAAAGTAAACCCATATATTACATTAAATACATCTTCCGCAGTTCATTGTTTATTTGCAGGCCTGTTCTTTAAGGGATAAGCCAATTCAGTCTCAAATGCAGCTCATTTCTCTGTGACCCACTCTGACAGCTGTGACAATCTGTTTGTCACAGAGCTTAGTACATACCAATTCATATATTAAAAGTAGCTGGAGGTGGATCAGTCTCATTTGTGGGTTTAGGACCTTAAAACACGGTGTGAAGATTCACCAGATTACTCCCTGTTTTTTTAAAGGATGACATTACTTTTTAACTTTGCACTTCAGTACGTTCTCTTACAGGAGTGACTCTTACCTGGAAAAAAACACTGCCCTGAAGTGTCCTAATTATCCTCCCCGTTACAAGTATGATAACACGGCAGTGTGGGAATACATCAGGTTGAAGCCGGTAGTGGGCTGTTTGCCATCCTGGGGCGACTTATTTCTGGCTTGGTACCATCTGCCTGATGGTGGCATGTGTCTTCTCAGGAAGGACAAATTGCTCTCCTTCATGTTTGGCAAGCTCCTGCTGGCATGCCAAAGAGGCCTATATTTAGTACTGGTACTGTTTAGCCAACAAGCTGGGAAAATTGTCATGATGACACGACTAGAGATTTACCGAAGCTGTTTTCCAAGAGCTGAAGAAGACATGGCTGAAGTGGGCTTTGAATTTCCAGCTCTGAATCTTCTTGTTCCTGTTTTCTCTGGGTACAGTACATCCTGCTCCCAAGCCCAGGCCTGCAGTGTTGCAGCTTGATCTAGAGCTCATTTGTTGTGACTTGGCATTGGTGGGATTCCTACAAAGCTGGCTATTTTCATATACAGCTTGGTACCCAAAACTTTGCTCTCCTTGTTTTGTTGAACCCTGGCTGCAGCCGCCTCCTTTCCTTCTACTCTGGTGGCACGTGCTGTCCTGGCTACCTAAAGCCCATATGCTCCCAGATGCGCTGAGAGCAGAGATCCAGAGAGAAGCAGCAGTTGTTCTTATCAAAACCCTCTTTGCCTGTCATCGGCAATGGGCATATGGCCTACGTGCCATCCTGAGATCAAAGGCAATATGAGCCCTGGCGCTCACTGTGGGAATTTCTCCTCCTCTCTTCTTTCCCCTTGTGAAACAGTAATATCAGGAACCTCTCAAAGAAGTGAAGCGATACCATTGGGTTATCTTATTTCTTACGTATTTCCACCCTGAATTGGCCACAGGGACATCTACTGCTCAACAAGAGCATCTGAGGTTCCTTCTCCCAGAAGGCCATGCCTATGGGAACGATGATCTTGGTTATCTACTCTTTGTATTTAAGTTACATTTTCAACTGGAAATTTACTCTATACTTAAGCTTTCCATATATAGCAGTGATAGTAAGAGTATGAAAGAAATTATCTCTTGAGGAAAAAAAAGGCAAATATCCCAATGTCAACATGATTTTATTGCCTTTGTTTAGGCTGTGTGAAGGAATGGAGATCCATATGGGATGAGCTAAATGAAACAGGCTTTTTATTAACAAAACTTATCAACACACACTCTGCTCACAACAACTCAGCTCAAGGCACATGAGAAAAAGATTAAGGAGGACTCTAATTTCCTCTTCCTTGCTTAAAAAATTCATACATCAGTTTATTTGGTTGTGTCTTGCCACACATTCTCATAAGCAAAGGAATTTTGGAGGTATTCTTAAAAACATTGTCAAAATGTACCATAAACCTTCGCTTGGGCATTTAAATCTTCTCTTCCATCTGAAGCAAGTCTTGCTTTTGGTTCTTGTAGCCAAGACATGAAAAATCAGCTGCGGTTGGGTTGGCTGTACTGGATTTTTCTCTTCTATATGCTAAGCAGGAAGTTCCCAGGGCTTGCTAATATGGCATGCATTTTCTCTTCATTTGCCGTTTCAGTATCGCTGGCAGCATATTGCACGACTAAGAGCAAGGAGTTTCCTTTTTCCCTGTATGTCTGTTCTGTGCACGTAAAAATTAGGTTGTTCTGCTGATTTAATAACTTTTAGGACAGATCATCTTCTTAGGCTTCTTGTCACAATACTGACATTTCTTGTGGAAGTTTTAAGTGATTTGACACCTTTTATCGTAGTACAATTTCTAGCTCATCTTCCAGTGAACAAATGTTGATTAATAACTCTTGGCATTAGAAACAACTCACAGCTTTTGCTTATTTTCAGCAGTTCAGTAAACTGAGGGAAGGTCTTGACAACCCTCATTTGCTTTGATTAGTAGCTGATTGACTATTTTTGTATCTTTCTCAGCTTTCTGCCTATTGGGCCAAGAGTAATATGGAGAGCAGGTTCTGCACGTCTGAAACATCCATCCTGTACAGATCTGTTAAATCCCTCAGATGTTTGTTGTTGACTATTACTTGAATAAATTCACTGCAGATCCCTTATGCAGGCAAACACTGCCCTGTGGTGACTCAGGAGTATGAACGTTCTCCAAGTCATAAACCATCTCTCGTCCACTTATCTGCCAGGAACATATTTGCTTGCATCTTCCAACAGAGCCCTTTTTTCATTAATAAAGTAGCATTAAGGAAAGTGCAAGCCACAAACCAGTTGTTGGAGGGTAGGCGCTCAAGGGTAAGCTAATGCGCACTCCTTCATTTACAGGAATAGTTCTTGGTAAGCATTGCCAATAGACTTCTTGGTAAGCATTAAGGAAAAGATGCTTTTATTTGGGCAGTTAAGAAACTAAGTTGCAGCAAGGGATTTTCAGCCCAGCTCTCAGCTTTTAGGGCCTTGCTGTCATTTGGACTGAAAGCAGATTCTAGCAAGGACTTGTCCTATTGCGTCTCCTCTCCTGGCTGTCCCTTCATTACAGGTGTTTTTAATCCAGGAAGCCACTGAGCACAGATGAATTCCTGGACTAGATCCTGCTGCAAAATTTTGAGACTAGTGGCAGATAGCACCTTCCTTTTATTTCTTGCACTTACTCATACTCAGTTCAACAAGTCACTGTGTGTTAAAGTCAGGTGTTGGCAAAAGTGCCAGAAAAGCATTTTGCAAGTTGATTTCTCGATCATGCAGCCGGGGCTCGAGCGGTGCCCGTGGGCAGGGGCTGGATTCTTCCACTGGGCTTAGTACTAACATCAGGCTTCCTGCCCGCACCTGTTCTATGCCAGACGGTCGCTTTAGCTTGGTATAAGGCTTTGTAAACCACAGATTTTAGGAGAAAGTACACAGCAAACTAACAAGAAACATCTTGCTCCCAGTGATTGGTAGAGACTAAATGGGATACATAGACGTGAAAACGTATTGAAGGTTGAAGTTTCTTGCATTGTACATCTCTCCCCTCACAGCCCGGGAGCTTTGTAGGGCTCTGTCACGGCCCGATTTGCTGTATTGTTGGTTCCCATGTTGTTTGATTGAGTTTGAAAAATCGCTGTAGTAATCAACTACCAGCAGGTAATGGCCTCCTCTGTGTTAAGAAAGAGCAGCCGCCAGCTCCTGCTGTGCTCTGTTGGGTGCATGGGGCGTTGCCGTCAAGCTCCTTGAGTTCTGGTTCTGGTGTTTTGAACAAAGGAAACGGTCTCTCACTGGTTTTGATCATTCCTGCTGGGGAAGTGCACAGCCCGTCTTTCCCTGAGTGTGCCATTCCGAGGGGTCTCCTGAGTATCTTTTTCAGAGGCACCGAGGTACTGTGGGTATAATGACTAGGTGCTCTGTTTCTGCACTCCATACTCTAGAGTCAACTTCGTTTCTTCCTTCCAAAAGTCTTCAGTAGCTAAGAGTACTTTGTTGTTCTGCAATTTAACCACATTTCTTAAATTCTCCTAAAGGACTATCAGTCCTAAAAGATCCTAAAAGATTCATTGTCTCATTTGTCTCATTTGATCTTCATTTCTAGTAGGCACTGAGCAGTTGGGGGGAATTATCTGTGGGCGTTTCTGCAAATGTTGGGGTTTTTTTCAGCCTTCTATCATGGTATTTTTTCTTCTGGACTTCTATATGTTTTCATGCCATACTTTTATGCCTTTTAAATCATACCCTTTGTGTATTTGTGGAATTTCTGACATCCACAGCTACTCCCTTTCCCTATTTGAATGGAAACGTTGCTATACGGCAGTTTGCACCCTCGTCTGCACTCACGGAGCTTCTCCCTGTAACGGCGCTCTTCTCACTGGTGCCAGCGACTCGACTACTTCTAGTGGTGTTTAAATTGTGTTTCAAGGGTTGTGGTAGCCTTTGAGTTTTCGGGAGTTCTTGCTGTGGACCATGTGATATCTGCTGGGTGTAAACAAATCCTGTCAAGTTGTTCGTATCTGTAGTGTGGTTTCCACCTCTTTTTGACAAAATGGTGCTTTTAATTGCTTTCCTATGATTCAGTTTCAGGTTATGTTCTCTTGATCTTGTAAATAACACTAATAGATATTTCTTGTGTTTTATCTTTGATCAACAGCTGTTGTAAATTGGGATATTGCAATTACGATAAAGGCTTGTGTATGTCTCTTATTGGCCTGTGTCTTGTGAACTTGTTTTACTAAAGGGCGCTCTCTGAAGTATTGCTTTGTGAGGAGTACTGAAAGTAGTTAACTTGCCTCTCAGCAGGTCCAGTCGCTGATGCCACTCCTAGATTGACCACAGTTTTGGCTGGGATGCACACATGATACCGGCTGGGATGACTAGGCTGCAGCGGTCCCACATTATTGCTTTTTTTGAGTCTTGGACATCCTGGAGAAGGGCTGCATTTCTGCTACTACAGCACTAACTGCAACAAGATTTCACCACTTTACAACATTCACTATGAAGTTCATTGTCCACCTTGAGCCTATTGATAATAGTAATCAGGAGGGTGAATGTAGAGCATTGCACCCAGGGAAATCTTGGTCTTCCAGTGCTTTGCACCTTGAAGCACATACACACAGCTTTTCCTGATTTCTTTTGCTGTTAGTTTCCTTTTCTAAAGGGATTCACAGTCAGGGGAATTTTTAGCAGGTTTCTCACAGTGCAGGTGTTGACAGCGTCTCTAGTTACCTGCATTTTTGACATTTGGTTCTTTTGCTAACACTCAGCGGTGCGTTTCCTGGCTATAAGAAGTGGACAGTCTATTCTGGTTTCAGATTTTGAGGTCCAAGCAACAGCAACAAGAGAACAGAACTGAGGAACCGGGGTGAAGCTGCTGAGCAGCAGCAGCAGGGCATAATCATTCACATTACGGCTTTACCAACTGATTAAAAAAAATAAAATAAAAGCAAGTTTTTATTATATGCCATGTATTTATTCTCAGTGGATAGTCCTGGTAATACCAGTTCTTAAGAACTGTGCGGATAAATTTTGCATTAAACTGAAGACCACTCTGCAGATGTTGGGTTTTTCCCAGCATTTATGTGGGTGGCTGATGTCAAAAAGTATTCCTTCACATACAGATCTCTGCAGCTCATGAAATCTTTATTGAGAAACATGAGGTGAAGAAGAATGCTTCATTTTACTTAGATGTTCATTGTTCTTTTTCCAGAGGCACTTTGTAGGCCTGGTATAGGAAAGGAATATGGGCCCCTGCGGGAAAGGAGTACAACAGAGAATTAAGAGCAGGGGATGAATGGTGGTCGGCTTCTTGGAGAGGTGGTGGAGGGTTAGAGGAGACACCAACAGAGCAGCCATGGAGAGACATCTATTTATGTGTGCATCCACAGCTGGCTTTTCAGAATAAGACAATTGCGTGTACCCATGGGGACAGAGGAAGAGAAGGGAGTTAAAGAAGTCAATACTCCACAAATACACTTGGTGAGGAGGGTTTTTTTCATCTCCAGTTTGGGGTGAGGGTCTTGTGCTTCAGCCCCCTCGAAGACAGTTGGTTCCTTTCTTCGGGTGCTAACAACATTGTGAAAACAGCCCTCTCACTCTTTTTTTTTTTAAACCCTAATGCCATACATTGTTGTCTGTGTTGGCCTGTGGGAATATGGAACTCCAGAGGACAGGGTAAACTAAATAAGCTTTTATATAAGCATAAATAAGGATTTTTAAGCACACACTAATCTCTGAAGAGCTCATGTTAGCATTTACAGAAGAAAGCAGGGGGAGAATGAAAAAAGGAGAACACTGGGAATAAATGAGCCTTTAGGAAAAGGTCTTCCAAGAGATGCATTCCTCAAATCCCTGAGAGGGACACTTAACTAACATTGAGTTAACGAGCCACAGTTGTGCACAGCAGTTGCATGAATCCTGCGAACGGGGCTTTTCAGTACCGCACCGTTTACCCGCTCAGGTCCGAGCGCGGCTGTCGGTGCCGGCTGTGCCCCGGAGCCCGCGAGGGGGGCGAGCGGGGCCGTTCCCTCCTCAGGCGGAGGGTCAGGGGCCTGCCTTTCTTTTCTCAGAAAAGCCTAGTGACGGGGGCAGAATCTCTCACCAAATGACGTTGGTCTGGCCTTCAGCGCATCACGCTTAGCCTTGCCTCGAAGCCGCAGAACACACAGCTCGTCTTGGCACTGAAACCCTGACTTCTACCCCCATTTTTGCCCAGGCTGCTGCCGCTGGGTTCCTGTTGCCCTGGCAAAGAAGATGCACCTGCACCCAATGGCCACCTGCTCCCCAGGAGGCTGGTGTCGTTCTCCACAGCACCTTCAAGTCTCTGGTCTTGTTAGAAGCCACTCTTTGCCCTCACTGCGGTGCTGCCGTTACAACGACAGATTCCCAGAGATGATCCTCTGAAAAATGAACATGTTTAGCTAATTAGAACGCAAGGCATGAAGACGAACTGCCTGCCTTTGCATGAGGCATCACTTTGACTCGAAAGGTCCCTGCCCAGAGCGTTTCAGTTTCAGACTCCTTTAGAGTTACTGAGATCTCAGGGTATTTTTCTGTCCAGGCAGGCAGAATTACTGGTTTATAAGGTTTGGAAAATACACCATATTCTGTGGGAAAGAAGCAGGTTTGTAAAACAGAGATGCTGTCATGAACTTCATCAAAATGAAGGATAACTTTGGGTGGAGGGAGAGCGTTTCCTGAGGAGCCCTGTTTATCTCACCGAGATTCTTTTGTGCAGAGGCGTTTGACAGCGGAGCAGAAGAGCCGCCATCCTGCATCACAGCCAGAGCCTCTCCGCGCCGGTGTCCTGGCCCTGACAGGGGCCAGCTCCAAATACTTTGGAGAAAAATGCATTTCCATCATGATGGGAAACAACTTCCCCGTGTAATGGGTTTAGTGCCAGTCCCAGATGCTTGTCGGTTGATTTGGGGCAGAAACACAAGACTAATTGTTTCTTTGCATTTTTTTTTTAATGTCAGGTAGTGTAACGGTAAATAGTCTGAGCAAAATTCAGCTCCGGCCATATCTCGAATTGTTAATGAACTCTACCACGGAACTGCATCGTGGCAGCAGATTTCTTGCGTCATTAAACAGTCATATTAGTCTTGATAAAGGATGATGCATTCAAATGCATAGAAGGCTCTGGTACAAAGTCTGAGCCGTAGTTTTAAAATTATTTTGTACTATGAGCCATTAACATTTCTATTTTCTCTCTCTTTTGAGGGATATTGCCTGGTTATTCTTCATTACATTAGATTTGATCTTTCTTTGTGTATCTACTCAATGTTTATCTTTTCAAGCAACGCTGCTATCTACAGACTATTATTTGCCATTTGTTTCTTCACGCGCCGAATAAATGGGTCGGTTGTAAACTCTGACCATAAACACTACAGCTCTGAGAGCGTGACCAGCGCTTGCAAACTGTGACTCCCAGCACTGAACACCAGAGAGATCGCACCGGAGTGTGGGATGTGCTCGTACCTACTAGATATAGCACTCTGCCATACGCAGGTCTCTTTTGTTAGCTAAAATTAACTGGCATGTGTTTCTGGCACCGTGCTGCTGCTGCTGTTTCCAAAGTGACAGCCTCTTCTTTTGCATTCCCAGGAGATCACCTGGGAAATGGAACATTTTTTTCTAAACGCTGCCTACCTGCCCTCCCCAGCCTGCGGAGGGCTCTCGCTGCACCGAGTGCTGCCGGGCTCCCTCTGAACCCACAAACCCCCAGTCCCAGGGGTAGGAAGGAAAGTTTTGTCTGTTGTATAGGGTTTGCACAGCAAGGTTTTGGTCGCGGGGGAGCTGCAGGATGGCTTCTGTGAGAAGCTGCCAGAAGCTTCCCCAGTGTCCCATAGAGCACATGCCAGCTGGCTCCAAGATGGAGACACCACTGGGCCAAGGCTGAGCCCATCAGTGACAGTGGCAGCACCTCTGGGATAACGTATTTAAGAAGGGGAAAAAAAACCCTGCGCAACAGCAGCCAAAGAGAGGAATGAGAATATGTGAGAGAAACAGCCCTGCAGGCACCAGGGTCAGAGAAGGAGCAGGGGGAGGAGGTGCTCCAGGCATCAGAGCAGAGATTCCCCCACAGACCGTGGTGAGGCAGGCTGTCCCCCTGCAGCCCACGGAGGTCCATGGTGGAGCAGAGATCCACCTGCAGCCCACGGAGGTCCATGGTGGAGCAGAGATCCACCTGCAGCCCATGGAGGATCCCACGCTGAAGCAGGTGGATGCCTGAAGGGGGCTGTGACCCCGTGGGAAGCCTGTGCTGGAGCAGGCTCCTGGCAGGACCTGTGACCCTGTGGAGAGAGGAGCCCACTCTGGAGCAGGTTTGCTGGCAGGACTTGGGACGCCGCAGGGGACACCAGGCTGGAGCAGTCTCTTCCTGAAGGACTGCACCCCATGGAAAGGGCCCACGCTGGAGCAGTTTGTGAAGAACTGCAGCCCATGGGAAGGGCCCAGGTTGGAGAAGTTAGTGGAGGGCTGCCTCCCGTGGGAGGGACCCCACACTGGAGCAGGGGAAGAGCGTGAGGAGTCCTCCCCATGAGGAGGAAGGAGCGGCAGAGACAACCTGTGATGCGCTGACCGCAACCCCCATTCCCCGTCCCCCTGCACTGCTTGGGGGGAGGAAGGAGAGAAATCGGGAGGGAAGTTGAGCCCGGGAAGAAGGGAGGGGTGGGGGGAAGGTGTTTTGGGATTTGTTTTAATTTCTCATTACCCTACTCAGATTTGATTGGCAATAAATTAAACTAATTTCCCCAAGCAGAGTCTGTTTTGCCTGTGATGTTATTTGCTGAGTGATGTCCCTGTCCCTACCTCGACACACGAGCCTTTCATCATATTTTCTCTCCGCTGTCTGGCCGAGGAGGGCAGTGACAGAGCGGCTTTGGTGGGCACCTGGTGTCCAGCCAGGGTCAACCCACTGCAACCATCGAGTGCCCACTTGCTCATTATCAGCAGGCCGGACACCAGCCTCGCTCTTGCTGGGTAAAAGAGACCCACGGGTCCTCAAAAAGCCAGGAAAAACCATGTCCTCTTGACGATCTTCCTGTATCATACTAGAACCAGTCACCAATGATTCTTCTCTCTAATGACATAATGATGTACCAACCTCACGTGGTTATAACCATGTCATTTGTGTCTTTGATTAGTCCTTATTATCACTGGTGTAACTGTAGACAAACTGCTTTCTCTTCTCCATCATGAATCTTACTTTCTGTAAATGTGCCACAGTTTAAAAATATATTAGTGCTTTTTCTGGCCAATTCTGCCTCCAAAATGCAGAGTGGGGTGAGCGTGGCAGGAACTTCTTCCTGCAGATTTCTGTCCGGGAGAACAGGCGATTCCCGGAGCGCTGTTTCCAACATATATTGTGAACGTTGCCATTAGAAGACTGATGAAAGCACACGGGTGTTTTTCAGACACTTCAGTGTTCCTGGGACACTCAAAGGGCCCACCAGACCCTGCAGACCGTTTGGTATCACAGATTTTAATAATTTCTTATTTTCAAGACTACTATACACAAACTGAGTTATAAGTCATGAGCACAGAGTTTGTAATCTACATAATCCTTGGGACTACTCCTGCGGATCTGCAGAACGCTGCTAGTAAACAGTAAAAAAGGTTTATAAGGAAAAATACTCCAAGAGAGTTATAATTTCCGTTGTTATTTTTCTCAAGCCAGTTGTTCATATCTGTATTTCTGTATCATTGGTCACATTTTAGAGAAAACTCTGCTAAATATGTGTTAAATAAGGCTAAATATTCTGCTAATGATAGATTAAATACCTCTAACAAGTGCAACCAGTGTATTCAATGAAGATCTAAATATAATCACGCTGCACACCTTAACTCCCTTTCGACTTCTCTTCCTGTCCTGGAATATAATTAGGCTGGAGCCTTGGGGACACGCTCAGCCCAAACCAACACCTCGATGATCTTGCTGGAGCCAAAGTATTTGTCAAGTCACAACCGAGTCCGAGGCACTGACTCTAAGAATGGATTCGAATTTCCACTCCCAGGTGCAGTTCGACTAACAAGAAAATACAATACATCTTAAAGAAAAAGCAGCCCTTAAAAATAGTTTTCAAAAATAATCTTCAAAAAATTATCTTAAGGTTAACAGGAGACAAGGATGATAACTGAGACCTACTCAGAAAATTTAGTAATTTTCTCTCTCCACATGCTGTGTTAAGAGCATGTGAAAAACGTGGTTAGTGACCAATTTACATTTCCTGTTTTATAGCCCTTATAAACCAGCTATTTTGAAGGGCTGGTGTGTTTATGCACTGGAAAACATTAGGCCCAGACTTGGGAAACCGTGGTTCTGCTCCTTGCTCTGGCAGTGGGGGCTGTGCTAAAGCTCTGGCTTTCAAGGCCTTGGGTAGGTAGCCACCAGCGCTGAAAGCGACGGCCATCAACTTCCACGGCAGGGGGTTGGGACTGGATGATCTTTAAGGTCCATCCAAACTAAACCATTCTATGATTCTGCTCTGCGCTGGGACGGGCAGACGTGTGCTCGTGCCACCTCCTCACCTGAAAAGCAATTCCGCTCCGCCTTGACGCTGACTGGCTCAAACCACACCTGGGCTTGTTTCTCCTGGACAGAAAAGAAAGTCAGTTGAGGGCGGAGGTTCCCAGAGTCACACCAAAGCCAACAGATAATCAGCCGCATGAATGCGCAGCTACTTATAAACAAAGTGCTGGTAAGCTGCCTGATAGCTTGCTCTGTAGGTAAAAAGGAGACTTGGCAGCTACTTTTGATGTCCCAGAAGTCAGGCTGGCGAACACCTAGCGCGGCCGGGGACGTTCAAAGGAAGACACGAGGCAGCGTAGCACTGCCCAGGCAGCCCAACCGCAGGCTTCATGGGCAAGGAAAGCAATGAAGGAGTCTGCTAATGAGCTCGGCGCAGAGGTATTTCAGATGTCTGTAACAAACATGTCAGACAATTCAATACAGCACATTGTAAACTGCTGATAAAAATGGCCAGTCTAAGTTTAGTGCAGGACTAAACCGCGTTCCTCTGGGTGCGGATCTCCCGTAGACCTTTTTCTGCGGATGGAAGCTGCTCCAGGAGTGCCATTCCCCTTGAGCTTGTGATTAGCATTTATTTCCCCACGAAATTTAGCAGCAGATTCACTTATTTTTTAAAACGAGGAACTTACTAAAATCTTCAGATTTTTCTTTATAGAACAATCCGGGAATGAATAAAATGCTCTTAGAAAGTGGGAATGCTCTATTCACATTTTACAATCATAATAATTGCAATTCTAATACTGTAGACTATTTAAATTTAAGATATCTGACATTGTATGGCGCTATTAATATGGAACTAAAACAAGCGTCTTTGAATATGATTTCTTACTGAGATTACATAGTCTTTAAGTAACTGGCTAAAAAATATTTATGTGTATTTTGGGCTAAGCTGCTGATTCATGAATGGTAATCAAATGAATGGAACATGTCAATTTATTTCAGATCTATAAAATACAAATCTAAAAATATCATTTTACAGACAATATTCACCATTTCATTTACATTTTAGTACGGTCTTAAGCCTATCTTGCACAGAATAATAATGTAACAGAACAACAAAATATTCAAATTTTTTAGATTTCCTTAACGAGAGTCTACCATATACATCAAAAATATTGTTGTGCACAGTAACCAAACATCTATATTTCAAGAACAGATTGGCTATATCTCATAACTGAGACACCAATTACAGTACATTTATTAAAAATCCTTCCAGAACACACTCAGTAGTAACAGTGGTAGCAGTAGTTAACATCTTAACAATTCTGTGAAATGATCAAAGCAAATGATAACAGAATTTAAAAAATTCAGTTCATCATTTATATGTAATGTAAAACCCATGTAACACTACAATGAAAGAAGAAATTACACGGGCACAAGTGCAAAAAAGCAATATTGTAAGCCATCTTCTCTCTTTGGTAAAAATCAATTAGCAGGAATTATACCATAATAATTCAAGTCAAATACTAACCCATGCTATATATTTTTTTCCTTTCCTACCACAGGCAGATTTGATGATTTGCAGGCATCCAAGAGTACAGAAGTTAAAATTCTACTTAACACTGCCCATTTTTTCCTCTTTTAAGTTTAAATATTGAAATTAAAGATAAGGATTTTTTTCCATCATAAATAGCTTCTCAGTAGTATAGTCTCTTAAGGAATTTAAAAATAAATAGCAAAATATACACAATTTCAAAGATTACACTTAATTCCTTCTACGTATATCCTGAAAATATATCACCAAAGAATAAATAACTTTGGGTTTCTCAAATATTTGGCAAAATGTCAATTACTCTTACATAAGGAGTTTTCTCTGAGGAGTAAGGAAGTACCATTGCTTTTCCTACAAAGCTTTTACTATACAGGTGGAATTTTAGTAACTTTACAGTAAGAATATAATCTGTAGTATAATATGGATGTTCCCCATTAAAAAAGTACAGTAAAAAACATTTCAAAATTAAATCTTCAAAATTTCAGGTTCAAACCTGAGGAAATTCCAGGTAAGTATGAAGTTCTCCTGGTTGGACAGTCAAGCTCAGTTGTGTATGTCAGGAGGCTACAATTACAGTAAGGTCATTTCCTCCAGCGGTAGAGTAAAAGCTGTTTTCTATTGACAATGTATTAAAAATCCCAAAAGGACAAAGTGTTAAGGAAGGGACAAAAGAGAAGGGTGTGGGTGAAGAACACTTGAGGGTAAGCCATCCTGAGAAAGATGTGGACTGCCTACAGGGACCACGGATTTTAAACAGATTGTTCTGCTTTTGAAGGGCTTGATCTTAAGGGCAATTAAGGTAATGTCATAGGGGACTTCTATTTGAATTTGCAGGTTGTCATCTTACTCAAGCTCCTCCTTCATATTTATATGAAATTAAAAACCAAGAAAACAAGAAAAATGCAGGCCACATCAGCAAAGCAACTAGTTAAAAGAATCCATTAAAAAACCCCAAAATATCTTAACTGCAGGAAGATCTCCTGGAGGGGCAGAGCAAAAGTCCTTGCCATTTTAGAAGATCCATTTAAGCTGCCAGCAAAGTAAAGGCAATTTTGACTGCTCGTTTATTTGGAATGCATAAATAACATGTAGATTCACTAACCTCCTATTCACACCCACAGTTAATTTACATAAACCGTTAAGCAGAATGCTTTTCTACTCCTTGTTTGATTCCAAGCACAAGATGTAAAAACCAGTTAAACTGCACAGTCCAGCCCTTATCTCTGCAAACCTCTATCTGATCAAGAAAATGCTTTTTGGCATCTTCTTCGCTTTTCCCTACTGTCAGTGCATCCCGGATATATTCAATGTCCTCTTTGCTGGTTAATTGGGGCATTCCAGTCATCAGCATCATGGAGAAGAGGATAATCAGCAGGTTTGTGTGATGTCGAAGAGCTAAGTAAGCCTTCACACATACGTCCTACAACAGAGAAGAATTTTTTGTTAATTGATGAGGTGAACCAAGAGGGAAGGTGTAGGAATTTCACAGGACTGCCACTAACCAGCACTATTCAATCACTCGAGCACGTCAGAGAGCGGAGAACCAACAGGGCGGTTCACCTGGGCACAAACGCCAGGCAAACTTCTGCATCCCTCACTCGGCATTACTTCATTCACCACCGCACCTTGGGGCAACAAGTACTGTTTTGGTGCACAAACTAAAGGCTCTTTTTAATAATACTGTATTAATTACTACAGCATAAAACCTGAGCTTCACCAAAACTTCAAATTCATTTCCCTGTCATATAATCTCTTTCTGTGGCTGTTAAAAGAGCAATAGTTGTCTTCCTGTTCAATTGGTATGTTCCCATTTAAAGACGAGGGCTGGCAAGCGATACTGAATAAAGCAGCACCTCCAGGGGACTGTTCTTCATTTTATATATATATCGATTAACTTCGCAGAGGTGACGGCTTATTTAATGGGGAAGATTTTTCGGGCTTGGTGTTCTGAGAAATTTTCCTAGCTGGCAGCTCCACTTTTCAGGCACACTGCCTTGCTGTATGACTTCTACATTTATGTACTGTCGTACTGGATTCCATAGATTTTTTTTTATAGCTTTTCCACTTCCATATGTAAGTAATTTGTGCTTAACAACGTAACCTTTAGAAGAATGAAATTTCTACAGCTTGGAAAAACATGCAATGCTTTTTAAAAGAATGTTTAATGCTAAGTGACTAATACGTAAACTGAAATGATTATTTCTTATATTAAATTTATTACTCATTTAATTTTAGAAATAACATCTTAAGGGAGACAATGCAATGAAGAAATCAATCATTTATTAGAAAGTTAAATTGGGCCTGCAATGCAGTAATGTAAAAAGAGAAACCAAGAAAGTTGTTCCTATTAAAACCAAAGTTGAAGCAATGCTAATTTTTACCCAATTAAATATACAAATTAACCTTTCCACAAATGTATATGAATTTCTTAAAGAACTATTAAGAAATCCAAGTATTTCCGTGTAAAATTTCATCAAATCTCATGAGCCCTCTAGAACACCGCTTATTTTTGACAAGATGTATGGTTTTTTTCTTCCATAGAAGCAGTAAGAAGCGCACAAATAGTCTTAACACCTATCATTGTTCACATCAGCAACGCCAGGACAACCAACCAGGCAGGAAGCAAGATGATATGCTGAAGACAACATCTGTCTGTAGGGTTTCCTTTTTCCTATCGTTTGGGCCCTTAAATCTTTCACTCAGTTTCCAAAGAAATTCTGCCCTGAAATCACATCATAGTTACGAACTCTAATGTTAGCTTAGCTCTAGAGAAGCAGAAGATAAATTGAAATGGTCAAAGCACAATTTACAACAGAAAACACAATCATCTTATCACAGGGATTAGTTTCTCTCCATGACACCGGGGGGGGAAAAAAAAAAAAACACAAAAAAAAGAAATTCTACTTATGTATTATCAACTTCAAACAGGAAATCTTGTCACAAGAGTTAGTGTGTGTTTTGTTCCCCTTGAAAGAGATGAAAGCTTTTTATAGTTATATCAAAGAAGGTTTTACATTTCTCTGTGGATGATGCATCTCACTATTGCGGGTGTCTGAGACAGAAAAACAATTATGCAGTCAAGAACCTGGCATCTCTGCATCTCAAAGGCAGTCCTTCCAGGAATTCAAAAGATTTAAAAAAATCTGTATCTGCCTGTTACGGTTATTTATTCAGACAGGAACTGAATGGAGTTTTGAATTAGCATCTTCCAAGAAAACTAATTTTTACACTTCTGAGAGAGGCAGAGAGAACCAAAAATAACACACACGAATGTGTCAAGGATATGTAGATGTTTACCATGGGATTAAGAAGAAAGCTGCTAACTAATGTAAAGCCATTGGCAAAATGAGAGGAGCTGAGGAGAACCCAAAGTCTCACTGTCCAATAGACAATAAAGAATAATTATTTTGAGAGCTTGAAACTCTTCTAAGTATTAGTATCCTAATGGTCAGGCTTTTTTTATATTATAAAGTGTCCCAAATTCTGTTATATAGGCCATCCCTTCCCTGTACAGTATACTACAAATAAGTGTTTTTCAATAATAAATTGTACACCCTTCTGCTTTCTGTCATCTTTACTTGACAACAAAATACATGACATTTTGTAAACTAATGGTACAGAAGAATTTGGTTAGTACTGAAAATAGAGATCTCTGTATTATCAAGTCAGTAATGAAAAACCAATTAATTAAATAAATTAAATAAAATGAATAGAAATGATTCAAAATTTAACACAAAAACTAGCGAAGACAATTTTAGGGAAAGGAATAATAGGTAGGTGGACAAAGCTCGAAAGATTATGAAGAGGCTCTCTACAAGCAAGAAGTGAAAAAGTTGTGTGTACGCAGGGGTAAGAGTTGCATGGGTTTCAGCCAAAGGCTGGAAAGGAAATGCTACCACATGTGACACTTACAGCAAGAGAAATCTGGACAGTAGTAAGGCAGCTGAAAATGCATAGATGAAACAGAAAAAATACTTGTCTTCTCAGATTTAAGTCATGCCTAAATACTTTTTTTGTGATTAGGACAAAAGACCATCAAATAGTGCTTCCTACTAAGCATTTCTGTGATGTCCCCAATAACCCCTGGCCTTTAAATTTCATTGAACCATCATAAGGAACGCAAACAAAACGGGAAGCAAAATTTAGATTTAAAGCTAATAGGAATGAGCTTTATTGCCAGTTCCAGAAAAGTTGCTGGGCCACTGAAGGCTTTAGAAGTTCACTAATAATGAACTATACTCTGTTGCAGTGAACTTTGGTCAAAATTATTTGTCTAATTAACCTCCTCTGACACCTGCAATATGAGCTATGGCTAACACACCTGTATGGACTGTATCCAATAGAAGACAGAGAAATAGAATTTTTAAAAAAGGTCAATATTTTAAAATATTAAAAGCACCAAACCCTGTAAAAAACCGAAGGATTCTTCTAAAGTATAACCTATTTTAATGTAGTTCAATTACAAATTAATGAGAGATGCTCTTAAAAATTAATGAAGGATAAATGCCGAGACTTTTCCATTAATACCCGAATGAGTCAGCAGGCACACTGAATGAATCCCTCAGTATTAGGAAACATGATGAAACCAGCCAGTTGAAAAGTGAAGCTGTAATTCTGATTATTTTTGTACTCTGACCATATGATTAAAACATATATTTTTTACAGCAAAATATGTGATGCAGATTTTGCTCTGTGTTACTATTTTACTTGTATGGAAGTATTTTAACTTTCTTTTTATTGGTCTTTGGAGTCAGAAAAGCTTTTTAAAGTATTACCAGAACAGCGGTTTATAAACAGTACCTAACGCAGCAGAACTGTTCATGAACTTACATTTTTTCAGTCATTGTTGTCTGTATCTAAATCATCCCACTTAAAATGATGACGTGACATATCATGGTCACAGTTCACAAAGGTGAAGCACGTTAATCACCTTTCAGCTGGTTAATGACACTAGTGGAAACGACACTGGCACTATCACGGCATTCCTAAACCGTCTGCAGGAGTGGGATGGTAGCTGTATTTAGAACTTTGTACCGGAGTAACGAAATGTGTATTCAGTCAAACCCAGGACTGTATGATGAAGGCATGGCTTCCTGCAGAGAGGCCATGACCAAAATTACCTCCTATGGCTTTTGGTATTTGGGCTGCTGAAGTAAAGGTCAGACATTCCCTAAAAAGCTGGATGATCCATATATATGAACGGAACACTACCTCACTGCAGACCCTAAGAGGTTGCTAGTCTTCCCATTCTCCATTAGCACACTTTCACATTTTCAACTATTTTCTGCTTTCAGAACAGAGGTCTTCTATGCAATGACATACCCTAGAGTGGCGTTGCAGCCCTACACTTGCACACGGCTTACAGCTGCGGCAACAGCATCTTTCCTGCATGCAGCACAGCTCACAGGCTTCTCTCAGAGCGTGGGCTCAGCAATCCCCTCCCGCAGCAGAACCCGCCCTGCTCTGAAATCTTTTGAGCTACAAGCCCCCTTTGAAACACTGGCACTGTGATAAAGTTCAGTCCTGGTGCAAAACAAAGACTCAAAAATCACACCTGGTTCTTTAGTTATTTTCAGAAGTCTGGGTTCAAGGATGACAATTGCCTCGTTATTTGCTGTACAATCACGTATATGTACCAAGGGACATATTCACTATCCAACAATAAAGGCTTAATTAGTTACTCAGGTTAGAAAGCCAGACTCCTTACCAGGACAGAGAGGCTGGTTCATCCACAGGGAATCCCAAATATCTAAGTTAGGCTTTTGCTTTTGACTCACACTCTGGAGGAGACTTTTGATATTATAGGGAACCTGCTCTCTGAATCAGGCACTTACTTAAAATCCCTAAAGATGAGCACAGGAATAACACCCCAGACATCCATTTACTTCTGCTCAGCCACACTCTCAGCCATTTCATTAAACATACTAAAGAGCATTTTGCTTTGCTGCCTTGCTGCCGAGCTCCTACACAAACTTGAAAAATTACAACTGTTTCGGAGGGGCTCAATTTCAAATGGAAGCTTCAACAGAACAGATTTTTAACACCATTCTTTTCTTTCAGAGCATTAAGTCCATCGCTTCACAAAATCAGAATCTGACATAGCTCAGGGTCACTGCAGATTTGTATTCAGATGCAGCAGTCCATGCCCCGGAACACAAGAGCAGAATCAGGAGGGAACAACACTGTCAAAGCCAGCTGAGGAATGCCTCGCACCTGCTGGCACTACATACATAGAAAGCTCTGCTTAGTGCTGTGAATCTCCTCTAATTGCACAAATACTGAAACCCTCTACAAAGTATTTTTGATCAAGACAAGACAGAAAGAAAGGACTGCCTATCTGGTCTGCTGCTAACTGAAGCTTTTCAATGTGGCTTTGTGGATATTTAAATTCTAGTTCCCATAATCCTACAGATAATTTTTGCTCTTACTTGGGCCTAAAATGTCCCATAGTTGTATTATGATACAGTAAATGTTATTAACATAATACCCAGGAGCCTAGACCTATGAAAATTAAGGCACTAATGTTAATTTCAGAGGGTAAAAAATACTGTTTAATTGATTTGCAGCTAGATAGTCACCCTTACCTGAAATTTATGGAAATGAAGACTTGTCTTCTTTCCAGAAGTCCCCATGACAAACAGAAAATCTGGAGTCAGCACAAATGGAACTCTTTCCTTATTAATTCCAAGGAAGCTTTTATAATTTCCAAGAATATGGCCAAAATCAATATGGAAGAGATTACCTTCATGACGAGAAGAAGTCACGGTTAGGCTCAAATACAATAAACTGCAAAGAACACTTATTTGTATTCACAATAATTCCAAAACCTCTTTTTTGAGGTATATATGATCTCTCTTTAGTTCAGCAGAGAAGACTATTTTCTCTCTTTTGTTTTGAAATATCTAATTCTGTCCTCTTCGCAAAATTACTTTTTATTTATCTTTAGCAGTTGTTAAAAACCTGACAGAACTGCTGTATTTTCTAAACATACACTCACAGCTTTTCAAAAATCAACCAAGGAAAGCTTGTGCCTCAGATCCATAACTATCAGCTCCCAGCACATGATTACACAGAAACGACTTGTGGATTGTATTTCAAATACTCATGAGATTCTGGCGTTATCCAGCTCCTTGGCTAATGTCATTCACTAGGAACACGCTTCTTCCTCACAGACCTACATTACCAATTACTAAACCACCCTGTGCTGTGCAGAGTAAGTTTGCATTGTCACCCTTTGGATAAGGGTACAGGGTCCCAGGAAAGCGATGAAAAACTCCCCTTGTAAGGATCGCTACACCTACAGGACTGGAACGTGCTGCTGCTCTTCAGGTTACTTTATTACTTTCACTGGCAGACAAGATGTCCGGATAAAAGAGTATGGTTACTTAAAACAATAGATTTGTAATAGTAATACATGTATACAAAAAGATAAAACATCAAATGCTGTAAGATGATACTTAACAGTGATCCTTAGGTGGAACATCCTTAGATGTTCCAGCATTTCAGCCCGTTTCCGAGTCCTCCCAACCTACCCCGGATCTGACATTCTGTGCAGACCTCTCAGACTGATATCCTTCTGCCTTCTGTTGCTCAAGACAGCTTCCATTAAAGACTCTAAGGCCAACCTGCTCCTGACCACAACAGAATAACCTTCCTTTCTCTGTCTCCCTTTTCTGTCCCTCATTTTCTGCCAATGGGCACTAACATTGCATTATATTATATATAATGTTGAAATTAAAGAATTTCTTTGTCTTCTTTTCCTCAAGGACTTCTGGTGAATTTTTTTATTGTAGTCTTCAATTAGCTCATTTCTGCCTTCAGGGTACTTCTCTCTAGCCATCAACTAGTAAAACTTCAACTGTAATGTGATTAATATTAAATATACAGCCTTCTATACAAAGCCCGGAAGTATTTTCTGTCTCTTAGCATTATGTAAGGACTCATTATGAAGCAAAAGGATCATGAAACTGGAATTGAATTTCTTAGACCAAATAAAACTCCTCCATATGTACTGCTCATTCTGGGGTCCTTTCTGGGGCTTCCACAGGTAAGTAAAATTAGGGATGAGCCACGGTGCAGCTACAGAAATAATTCCCAAAGTTTGTAATACAAAAAAAAATGTGGTTCTTTCAGGAGGATTGCAACCAACCCACAGACTTCAGTAGCAAAACCAATACATTCCACGTACAATTATTTTCTAGGATTTTCTATAAAGGTATATAAAATCTAAAAAAAATATGTTCCTTGGAACTGAAAATAGTTCAGTAACATCTGAATTCTGACACAGATACAGTTCCACTGCACCCTGTTAAAACCACATCCACACTCCTGACAGGTGAACAGCTGTCTGCTTTTTAAAGGTTTTTGGCTTTTAGGTCTTAGATCTAGACACTAAAAAAAAAAAAATAAAAAAATATCAGTTTTACATTCTTCCTGACTTAGTTTGTAACAAACTCGTCCTTGGAAAAGAATGGCATTATTATGGATAAATATCTAGAGCCTACATGAAGGCCAAAAGGGGTAACAATACATTTCAATGTCACAGGAGGACCCAAACTTGTAAGCAATGCTGACGGAACTGGATTGTGTCTCTTCTTTCATTGTTAAACACATTATTTATTAAAATTAAAGATAAACCTAGTGAAGTATAGACAGTCCCCACTTCTTGAAATTCTCAAAAAATAACTCACCTGTTTCTGTAATCATAATGTTGTCATTGTGCCTGTCTCCTATTCCAAGTACAAAGGTTGCCACGCAGTATCCAGCACAAGAATAAACAAATCTTTCCACAGCTGCCTGAAACTAAAAATAAATCTTAGAGATGTTAAATGCTAGAAACCAAATTCAGTCATTCTCAAAGTCATATGCCTTTCTGTCGACACGTATCTATCAACAGTTGAACTGTCTTATAAAATACATCATTGCGTCATTGCACAGTGGAGATCAAGATCACAGCCCTGCATTGCACTCACTGTACTGCACGAGCAGGCTCTATCTCTTAGCACAAATAGAATAAGCATATAGCTGTCCACGCTTCCTGAGAAAAAAACCTGCCAAAAAGTTCTAGTAGGTCAGTGGACCCACCTAAGCAAAGGAGTTGTGACTATCCAAACATGTATTTAAGTCCTCTAAAACCACACAGCCTTTCAGTGTTCTTAGACATCCTTTCAATCTGCTCCTCCTGTATCATTTCTAAATACCCCTGACAAAGGAGTGATTTCTAAAGCATCTTGTTTCTCAGGAGCTCATCTGCCAGCTGGATCTTTCACAGACACCCGCGGCTGAGTATGGGAAAAATGAATGGATTTTTCAAACTCACATAAGTAACACAAACACAACCGTATGGGCTCTGTGCTCCTAAATTAGTAGGGTGCATTTGAAAATCCTACTTAAAAATGCAAAGAACTCACTTTCTCTTCAATCATGCATCTTTCCTTGAGCCACTGATTTAGTATTTCATCCTTAAATGCACCAGTGTTGCCAACTGTACTCTGTTGAATTTTGGCAATTGTTGTAGCATCTTTCACAATTTCGATCATTCCTACAGAAAACAAGAAGTTAGAAGAAGTTATTAAACTTATATCAAAGCATATAAAAAAATATTCAAAATTAAATTTAAAACTGTGTTTTTTTAATCAGCTGCAGAACTTTGTAGGTTGTGAGCAGAAATTTATTTTACAAGCAACAGCGGTTCTTGTTCATTCCCAGCTGAAACCAGCCAGAGCTTGTAACTAGGCTGGCATCCTGAACTCCTCCATGAAAATGTAAAACCTTTTAAAATGGAAAGAATCACATGATGAGTTGGGTCCCTCTGCATAAGGCTTTTCCCAAGGAAAAGAACTACCTCTGGTCCTGCACAGAGATACCTGCACACAGTGAGGTATAGCAGTGGGCTTGCTGGTAGAAAGCCCTGGCTGTTGGGGCCCAGAGGTCTGAACAGATCCTCGCAAAGGCAAATCAGCCCATCACAGCAATATGGTGCAGAAACAAGGACTTGTACTGTTCATACGAACGTGCACGCGATGAAGGGGAAGCTGGAGAGAAAAGCAGAAACAGAGGCTGCAACACTGCACTGTAGCCAAGACCAGCAAATGCAGTCCGCCCTCATACTGAGCATGCCTGTATGGGGGAAGGTCAGATTTTAGTTGAACTTATTTGGTAACTGGAAATAGTCTATTTTCTTCTTCTGGTTAAAGTTCAACAGCGTCTTGTAGGTAAAACCCTGGCTTCAGCTCGAACTAAAAGATAAGCAAGGAAATAAAAATATCCCTTTCTCCCAAAAGTGACTCAAAGCAGTTTCTGATTCAGTTTCATTTTGACTGTTGCCCTGAAATGGATTAATTTCTCTCTATTCACAGTCCTACCCTTTTGCAATTACTGAATTATGTGCAAATTTTTCAGTAACAGAGTAACAATGCAGCAATCTCTTCCTGCCCCTGCTTTCCATGTGTGGCTAAATTCATGGCTGAATACCCCTGGAGGTATTTCTTCTGTCTTGACAGTGGCCTGGATTTGTTTGTAATAAAACTATTGTGGAAATATGACCTCCAAAACCCACCACCACCACCAAATTACAAAACTCTGCATTTTGGTCTGTGCTTGTCAAGCTGTTGATTTCCTCCTGGGAGTGAGTTCCAGATCACATTCAAGCTGTTGAAAAGGCTTCCTCTGCCTGTGCTCGCAAATCTCCCTCTACCGGCCAACAGCTCCTTGATTCAAGGGGAGCGAAGCTGTTGCAGGAGGCATTTTCTGCTTCCCCTTGCATTTAAAACTTCTCCCAGCTACGTTGATTAGCAGTGTGAAAAGTCCACAGATTTTAAAGCAGCTGCTAATGAAAACCTTTTACTGAGCTTGCTCCACCGCGCTGCCAAAACCTGCACAGAATGTTGTGCAGCTTATTCTGCCCAAGTAAATATTTTAAAGGTATCGTGGTAAAAAAAGTTATCTACAGGAATAGTATAGCTCTACGGGCAAAAGCTTCTAAATACAGACATGCCTCTCGGTAGGTATGGTTAGTTCTGCAGAAGGCTTCTGTCGTGGTTTAACCCCAGACGGCAACTAGAACCACGCAGCCGCCCGCTCACCGCCTGCCTTTTCCCCGCGAAGAAGAGTGGGGAGAAGAGGGAAAAAAACAGGAGGGGAAAGGGAGGAAAAACCCAACTAGTGGGTTGAGATAAACACAGTTTAATAGAAACAATAACAGAAATTAATAACAATAATAATAATGACACAGGTCACTCCCATAGCCTGGTGAATTAGCACCGTCCCGAGCAGTGATCGCAGATTCCCACCCCTTGGCTAACCCCCATTTATATACTGAGCATGAAGCCTATGGTATGGAATATTTCATTGGCCATTCCATTGTTCTGTCCACGCTTCTATGGGAAGCTGAAAAAAGCCCCTGAACAGTGTAAACATCACTTAGCAACAACTAAAACCAACAGGTATTATTGACATTCCTTTCACAGCAATCACTAGAAAGAAAATTAACTCTCTCCCAGCTGAAACCAGGACAGCTTCAGTAACTGGGATAAACCACCTCATCTGGGCTGTATTCAATTGGGAGGCAGAGCAGCAGTAAATGCATTGTGCTACGTGTTTCTGGGGATCTGCAGTACTAAAGCAGGTGACTCTTCCATTAAGTGCCAGCTTGAACTTCTTAAATTTGGCAGTGATGCAGCATAGTAAGTAGTGACAATTGCCTCGGAGAGCTGGGAACATATGGCCATGTCAAAGGGAGAGAGAACAGGGTATGATCTTTTACCAGTGATACATAGAAGAGAAAGTTCTTCCTACAGAGGTCTATTTGGCAGCAGCAGCGGAGAGGACAGATGTTTCTAAAACTGCAAACTGCATTGACTGCAGATGTCTTCAACAGACAGAAAGCTCTACTCAGGAGGAGATGCTCCAGGTGTAAGACACCTGACTGTTTCCCTGTGCTCGGTGTAGAATGGGGTTCTCTCCTTGTGTGAATACACAGAAACTGCCCCAAGTTCCACAGAAATATTAAGGAGGAATGGAAAAAAAGCTTGGAAGAAGACTGCATATGAATATTGTGAAAGAACATTTGCATGCCACTACTCTTTGGTTTTGTTCCAAACAAGCATAAGCTCTACATCAAAGTGTCCCACATCGAGTATTACTAATTTAGGCTGCAGGTATTCTCAGCGAACTGAACAGGAGTCTTTATGTGATTAACCGTGGCCCTACTGTGGTGCTGAAAGGATGCTACATTTTTACATCTCCCCCATGCGTATAGGAAAATAAACAATTATCTCCTCAAGATAAAATAATGGAGAGTCAATTAAGAATTCATGAAAGAATAATGAAGTCTGTAACTTGAATATGAGAACGCTAGGATCACTGGCAGAATTCTTCCACTCTCCTCCATTATTTCAATACATTGTCTTAAGATGATTTTAAACAAAATTAAATTAAATCCTAAAAATCTCTCTAAAAAATTAGGTTTGTTAAAACATACCTAAAGGAGAACAAAACCAATCCTCATTATATTTACAGTTAGTATTTTAACATATAATGTTCCATTTCCTTTACTATTAGAATTATATCAATACTATTTATTTAATTTTAAAAGACTTCTGTTAGGAGAAAAGAAACTCTTTTGCATCACACTACCAAGTATTTTATCAGTGAATTTGGGTTTTCTGCATTGCTAAGATATCTTGAAGCCAAAAGAAAGGATGATAAAAATGTTATGTGGCAATGTATTTTAGAGAGGAAGTACATTACAGATATATATTCAAAATAGTTCTTAATTTTACTGGGACGCAGTTCATTATTCTTCCATCCATAAAACAAAATATATTGCTGAAAAAGAAAGAACTAAAAAAAAGCTGTAGATCATGGAAAACACATAGCAATATTTTTATTATCATTATTTTATCAATCCATGCAGTTACTATCATACCGCCAGCTACACTGATGGCAGGAATTAACAGACTTGCTAATTTTTACACATGTTCAAGCTTATAAGGAAACGGCAGAGCTGGACTGCTAATCTGTCTCACTGACGCGCTGTTTATACCAGCCAAAACATTTCTTTCAGCACAATAGCTTTATTTGGGCACGGCCAATTTTTCTACACTGAGGAGCCTTTCCTCCAGCCAATCATTCAAGAACTGCTCAGGCAAAATTGACTCTACAGTCAATTCTGTATAATGTGAATACTAGGAAACTGCGCAATGTGGATGTGCGAGGCTACATAACATACGCAAATCCAACCACAAAGAGTCAGTTTGGAGCCATCGGGATGTATAAATTATACATCAGTTTGGCATTTCTGGATGTAATTGGACTCTTCCAGAGCTGATCAGGTTGCTCTACACACCATCACACAGATCTCCAGAAGCTTTGTAAGCAACTACTTGATTTCTCCCACCATGAATTCTGGAAAACACATCATCTGTGCTGCAGGAACCAATGCCCACTGAGAAATATTGCCTGAGCATCCTGTTGAGTAGTGCTGTTGCTTCTATGTAGTATCGGGTATGAAGCTCCAGGTCAGGAAAAAAACATAAATGTTTTGCCATTTTAACTCTTTCCTCTATTTTATTCTTACCAACGCATTAAAACATATCCTGAATAAGTCACTCACTTTCACCGCTTTTTCATATCAAATATTGTTATTAAAGAGAAACTTGCAGCAGGATCCAAACAGTTGGACTTGCACAGGAATCACAGTCAGTTAAGCCAGCGCAGCAGTTGAAGGATACCCTTCAGAAGGGCAGAAACCATTGCTAAGATGCAACCTGAAGCCTACTCACAGAAAGTGTAATAAACTGCTATTTATCTCAGGACCACAGTGCATACTAGAATAGTTCTATACGCAACTTCTGTAACTATGGTATTTTGAATTTCTAATCACAGTGCATGTGATCACATACCTATTTTGTTCCCTGTAGAAATACAACCGTACGGTAACAAACAGAGGTCCAAGGACTCTGCTTCCCAAATGGATTCCATAATTCGAAGAATCTAGTAAAAACAAAAGGTATACACTGTTATTTCAAATTATTTGGACGTTACTTATTAATCACACAAATAACACTACCCAGACTTCTGAGATGGGGCTAAACATATTTGTCTATTTTACAGATTAAGAGATACATGTAGAAAGTGTGCAGCCATTCAAGATTATCAGTTACAGACCCAGGGTTTATATTTCCTCATCTGTCCTTTGCCCAGCCAATCTCTACTATTTTATCAAGTCTTAATAAATGTACTGTATGATTTCTACATGAACTGAGATTGAACACATTAGCAAGTATGTCCATTTTTTCACCATAAATATCCTCAAAAGTGCTAATAAATCAGTTTGTCAGAACAATCACTGAAATATTACTAGAGCAATGCTACCCACTGACTTCTTTTTCATTTGTAACTTTACCCATTGCATAAATAAATGATAAAAATGCTTCATCAGAAAAACAGGCCATTTTGCACTAAGTAAGATTCCTTCTCTGGAACACCAAAATGTGAATTATGTACGGCACATGGTGTGAGAAAAGAGGCTAACAGTATGTACTGGGTCTGGCTGGGATGAAGTTAATTTTTTTCAGGGCAGCTCGTTTGGTGCTGTGGTTTAGGCCAGTGACCAAAGCAATGCTGGTAACACACTGACGTTCCAGCTATTGCTGAACAGTGTTTGCAGAGCGTCACGGCTGCCTCTGTTTCTCACTCTGCCCCGCTGTGAATAGACTGGAGGTGCACAAGAGGTTGCAAGGGGACACAACTAGGCATATGACCCGAACCAACCGAAGAAATATTCCATGCTGAATAATGTCACGCTCAGCAATAAAGCAGAGAGGAAGGGGGTTAGGTAGGTTAACCATCTTTTTCGTAGGAACTGGCTGAGCATTGGTCTACCCATGGGATGTGGTGAGTGACTGCCTTTGCATCACTTGTTTTGTTTTCTTTCTCTCTTCTTCCACTTCTCCTTTGCTTATTAAACAATTTTTATCTCAAACCACAAGTTTTCTTGCTTTTACTCTTCCTTTCCTCTTTCCCCATCCCAGCGGGGTTAACCCACAGCACACTAACATAAAAAAAAAGCAGTACAAAAGTGAAGATCCAGTTTTGATGTCAGCCTTCCATACACAGTTTAAAAAACAAACGATAACCTCATATTTCATGTGGACAGTAAAGATAACGTATATACACTTCTGAAAAGTAAAAAGATTTTAAAACATTTTAAAATATTCACATTATTAATTTTATACATTTTAGCTATCTTACCTGTAAAATAAGCATGTCCTGACGAAGGTCATCTCCATGTTTGAAGATTATGCCTATAGTTTCATTTGATAGAGCTGTTGGATCTGCACATTTAAACTCAAGCCAAAGGGGCTTCTTCTTAGATGCCATTACTTTACATTTTTCTATCTGTGAAAGACACATTTATTGCTAGTCATTGTACTCCAACATCAACAGGCTAACCTTTTCACACACTAGCTACAGAGTAGTTTATCGACTTCCAATCAGATATATGCCAAGAAACACATCAAAAGCATATGTAAGGAGTGACATTCAATTGCCATATAAAGCCTCACTGAACCTGTACAATTTTTAACACTGTCCGTGATACAGGAAAAAGCACACCTTGACTCTCTGAAACTGGATTTAGCTTGTAAATCTGCTTCAGGCAGAAAAAAAAGACCTTTTAAACCAGGAATAAGAGATTCTGACAAAACTGGCAAATAATGGACTCTGACAGGTGCTTTGCAGAACTGGAACATAATCATTGTCCAATGAAATTGACGACATCATCCACCTTTGTGATTTCCAGCAACTTCAGTTATTCCAGGCTGCTTGATTCAATTCCCTTAGCAAATTGTTCAAATTCATGGGGAAAATGGCATTTGTGAAACTAAATTTAACATAATAATTCATAAAATATTTAATTCCCTATTTAGATTTATTACATTTTCAGTCTTGAGACATTCATCACTGAAACTACTGAAACTGCCTTATTTCAAATGTTTTGTCAACTAATTATGTCTAATACAACTGCAGTATGTAATATTTTCCATTCTGGAATTCCTGGTTCATTGTTGGACGTTACTATGTACAATAAAGCCATCTAAAATAATAGAAGCAATTGCACATTAGTGTTTGAGAGTTGACAGAATTGATGACATCAGAGAAAAGTATTTTGGAGTATTCGTGTTTCATAGGTAGAAGTTCTGAGCTTGCAGTGTAAAACAAAGCAGTTTTTACCATCCTTGTTTTTAAAAAGGGAAGAAGTTGTTAAATATTTTAACTTACTAGAAACACTGATTTTGCTTCTAATATTTGGTTTAGACTAGACAAATTTCAAGGTTTGAAGATTATGGACAAGCAGCACTTGCTAGAATGAAGATGAAATGAAAGCTTACCAATACAGTTTGTTATATCAAATATTTTTGTTTATATAGTTTTGGGGAAAAAAAAAGCTCTAATCCATCTACTTTTGGACATAGCAATCTTCCATTGTAAATCTGTTGCTTCCTTCATCTAGGAAGGTTCTGGTAGGGCTGCTTACTTCCTAAGTGAAGGAAAACTAAAAAATGCAGAAAGATGTTTGATTTTATTTTGAAATCCACTTTTTGTCATGCAGCTGGTGATTTTTGCACACAAAAGACTAAGGAGAGAGAAATACAATCAAAAAAATAATATTTAAGAAGTCAAAAATTCTGTATTTCTAAGTAAACAATGTTTGAACTGACTTCTGTACTAACAATACCTTAGTCTTGCCCAACTAGCAGGTGTTTAACTCTCTCAACTTGAAGACAGACTAGCTTATAGCCTGTCTAGCAAGGCACAGGTTTATGAAACGGAAACACGGACGGATCTAAACAACTAATACCAGTTACCCAAATGAGTACCCTACTATTTGGCAATTCCTTAGGTTGGATGGTTTGTCTGTCCTTAGCTAAGAGAAAAACCAAGGGATTCTTTTTCTGTAGGCTCCACGTCGCATATCAAGTGAATCCAAGGATCTTCACTGTGCTGCTTCACCCAGACCTCACATTGCGCAGTAGATGCGTAAGCCAATTCCCTTTCACTACACATCTGCTGATTTATTAATCTTGTTTTTAACTCTGAGTCGACATAAGACACTGCAGTCTCACCACAAAACTGGAGGCAGCAACACAGAAAAACCCAAGTGTTTCTTAATGTATTTGTAACAAAATCTTAATGTATTTTCTAATAAAAGCAACTAAAGCAACATAGAGATATTGGAAAATCAGAAATAGCTAAGGTAGACATTTTTTGTTAGTAAGATGAAGGTCTGGACCTAAACCTTAATGACAAATATGAATCAAGGTAAGACACAGGAAGTACCAGAAGGAACAGAAACTGAATATCCCAAAGCCCTTGAAGTCAGACAAACCAGTTTTATGCAGGTATTTAATACAAAAAAAGTCAATTACCTGGTTAAATCCCGGATTAAACTAATAGAAAAATAATAATTGACACTTAATTATTAGAATTTTACAGGTTGTTGCATTTTTTTAGTGCATGGTGGCATTTCATTACATTTAGAAAAATGCTAATAGCTTTGGGAACAAAAACTTACTGAGTCCATGAAATGTCATCATAGTCACAGTGAAATAAGACCTCTGGATATATTAGCAAAAATTTTTACCAAATGACACATACTTACAAATAGGAGATTTTTTCCAAAAAGAAAATTCAAAATATACTTACTACTAGAGCTCCTGCTCTTAGCCCAGGATCATATGGAACTCTAAAACTTTCTGGGAGTTTGCTGCTCTGTAGTTTTTCAAGCTTTTGTCTCAGCTGTGCAATAACTGCAATTACAAGTACGAAAACACAAGGAAATCAAAAGTTGAAAGGCAAAAAGTTATAGGTAATCAAACTTGTTATGCATCATGATTTAAGTAAAAACCTCTTCCTTTTAGCTACCTTTTAAATTGCTTTCTTCAAGGATGTCCTGGTTTGAGGAATGGAGGAAGACTCTTTAGCTTGCCCTATTAATGGTCAGGGCTGTTTCAGATACCTAAACGTAAAGTCTTCAAGCACCTCATAAGTCATGTGCCTTCTACACAATGTTTGAAGTGCTGCACAATGCTTGGTGTTCTTCTGAAGACTCAAGACATTATATTAAAATGCCACCTTTCATTTAAAAAACAAAACAAAACACAGCATAACACACCAAAAAATATTTGGCCCTTATAACTGCCAAAGAAATGTTGAATCTACCCCAAGGGCTCTGAAGGAGGAGGCAATTAAAAGCACCTTGCATTTTCCAATATTATTTTGACCTATGTCATTTCTCTCACAGACAGACTAGTGGCTTTTGAATTCTTGGAGCCAATTACACTGTAAATATAAGGACTCCAACTATAGAGATACTGAATTTCCTATCCTCCTAAAACTGGTTTCATAGTGCAGTCTTGTTAATCTCACATTCCAGTAAGAAGAAAATGTGCACTATACTTACATGAACAAGAAGCCTAATGTTCATATATAAAATTAATATTTTCACTCATACATCCTCAAGCTTCTGAATCTTCAGCTTAGGACATCATGAATTATACAACATATGATGCGCTTTGTTCATTTCAGCTAGCAGGTGTTAGCAGCATAAACAATACACTGGCTGTTACCCTTCAGTAAATCAAAGACGTGAACACTGGTCTAAAAGAAATTGCAGCTACACAGCAGAGGCTGCATATGCATGTTAAAGTAATTTTGGAGATAAAAATTAAAGAGCAAAAAAAATTGCAATGAGAAGGCTAGACATGGACCTGGACACTTAATATACAAAATCATAAAATCATACAATCATAGAATAGTTTGGGTTGGAAGGGACCTTCAAAGGTCATCTAGTCCAACCTCCCCTGCAATGAGGTTGCTCAGAGCCCCATCCAGCCTGACCTTGAATGTCTCCAGGGATGGGGCATCTACCACCTCTCTGGGCAACCTGTTCCAGTGTTTCACCACCCTCATGGTAAAAAATTTCTTCCTTATATCTAGTCTAAATCTACCTTCTTCTAGTTTAAAACCACTACCCCTTGTCCTAACACAAGAGGCCCTGCTAAAAGGTCTGTCCCCATCTTTCCTGTAGGCCCCCTTTAAGTACTGAAAGGCCACAATAAGGTCTCCCCGGAGCCTTCTCTTCTCCAGGCTGAACAACCCCAACTCTCTCAGCTTTTTCTCATAGGAGAGCTGCTCCAGCCCCCTAATTGTTTTTGTGGCTCTCCTCTGGACCAGCTCCAACAGGTCCATGTCTTTCCTGTGCTGAGGGCTCCAGAGCTGGACGCAGGACTCCAGGTGGGGCCTCACCAGACAAGAGCAGAGGGGGAGAATCACCTCCCTCAACCTGCTGGTCACCCTTTTTTTCATGCAGTCCAGGATACAGTTGGCTTTCTGGGCTGTGAGTGCACATTGTCGGCTCATGTACAGAAAATGAAGACATTTCAAAAATTGCTGTCCAATTAAGAAAGTCAAGCCAAAAGAATTACCCGAGAACTCACAGAACACAAATGTTACACCTATCCTAAAGGCTTTTAGAAAAGAACTACCTAGATGTGCAAAGTGACAAATGTGGTATCTCTTCTGGTAAAAAATAAAATAAATCTGAGAGCAAGATAACGTGAGCTATTAAGTGGACTTTATACTAGAAACCTTTAAAAAAAAAAACCAAACAAAAAACCAAACACAAAACACCCCTAGGTTGTAGTAACACGCGTCCTGAAACAGCTTTCTAAAATGTAACTATTGATTTCCTAGGAAAATTCAGCTTGATTTCAGTAAGCGTCCTCATTGTAATGTAACTTAATTTGAAAATTGTATGCCAACCAATTGAAGCTAGTAAAGATTAGGAAGTACCTAATTTTAAAACACAAGCAAAGGCACTTGCTAAAACAATTTCAAGTTCATCTGGCTTAAGAACAAAGTGCTATACATTTTAAGAGAAGAAACAGCAGCACAGACACATTCTTGGGAGACAAATCATTTAACGAAGTGGTGATGAAAGCAGATAATCCTATGCAAGCCGTACTACCATGATCTTAAGAATTTATTTATTATTACTAGCTATGTTAAAATACAAGCAAAGAGATTACAGGAAAAGTGAAAGAAACAGTTTGACAGCACGATTGCTACTGGCCTAGTATGGGCCTAACAGGAAGGAATTTATTCTTTAAAAAAATCCACAAATACTGGAGGAAGAAAGATATATACAAGAATTAGATGAGGCTGCATGACGGAATGAAATGAAAGAGTCAGAAACATTCAGACTGAAAATACAAACAACTATGAACATTAGAAATGATGGGGTAAAAAAGAAGCAATAAACTAAAGAAGAAATTTTAGGATATACATTTTTTAAAATATAAGAAGTAGAGGGTGCCTGTAAGAAAAATCGTATCCTCGATAATCTGAGAATAAATTAAATTAGATATAGCATTACTAGGACACTCCACAGTTTCAGGAATCCTTATTCAGTGAAAATGTCAATTATATAAGTCATCTTTCAGTGTTCTGCTGTACGTTACATACAAAGATTCTTTAACTTCAAAACCTGGTGGGTGTTAATGTGATTGCTTTCACTTGAAACTTTTTTTCTTTGCCCACATAGCCTTCAAAAATGTATTATGGAAACCACTGCTGTTACAGACATGTGCATCTGCAAGGCTGTAAAGTTTCTTTTCAAATCATAGGATTCTGCCCAAATATATTTAGACTATAGAGCATTTTAAGATACATTTTAGAAAGGTGGTTAGAAAGAATATTTTATATGGGGGATCAGTAAGTCCCCTAACTCCCACTATATGGTAAAGTAAATGATATTACATTATATATTGAAGAATAAATGCATATTTACTTCAGATTTCTTTTGAAACACCACCACAGCCACTTCTGCATAACCAGAGTGGAACGGTTTGCAGAACCAAGGACTTCCTGGCCTAGAAGATACCAGGCTGAATACAGGAAGAGCTGGTCTCTCTACACCTTTCATAATTTGGATATTGTCATATGTCTTCTTGCAATTACTCCCAACATCAAGCAACTAACAGGCATGATGACAAACAAGCTTTTAAGGAAATCATGGGGGGAAGGTGGGGAAAGGCAGGCAAAACCCAGTGGTCAACAGGCATTGCATAACCCTACTGTGGCTTCCAAAGCCGTGCTTACAGGAACTAGAAGTAACAATACCACATCTGTGTCTCACAGGACTCCTATTCAGCACATCCCAAAGCCCCAGAGATGGGCTCTGTATAGTCAACGCTGATCCACCAGCTACTTTCATGGCCTAGCAGAGGCTGTACTGGACTCCTCCCCACTCTTCTTGCCAAGAGTCTTTTGGTGACTGCTCAGGGTAAGGCTGTGTTTCTTGGCAAGGGTCACTTTTCTTCTTTATTTCCAGTTAATATTTGTGTCCTGGGATTGTTTCTTTTTTCAGTGTTGGCATTCAGCTAAGGGTACAAGAACTTATCTTTCCCAGTTGCATGGTGTTAGGTTCAAGAAGAGAAGCCAAAGCATGGGAATGTAGTGGGTGTCTATAATATTGATATTCCTCCCTCTTGGGGGTGGAACAAGCAAACAAATGTATTATTGCTTCAATCACTACCAACTTACACTGGCACCTTATAAGAATAATGGTGCCCTTTGACAGTAATTTATCCATGAATTTTCTAAGTAAACAGTATACTTTGCTGCCTAGATTTTCTCACACAAAGAGAAAAAACCAATATTATTACAAATGAAGATATGCCAGTTGTTAGTAAATACCTTGAGAAGTGACATCATACTTTTCTGCAGAAACTGATTTTATCTCCATTGTGACTTTATGCAGCAATTCAATTACTTGAACCTGCTTCATGAAATCATGTAGCATCGCTTTTCCACAGCCCCTAAGGTAAGCTTCTAGGATGACCGCAAACCTCTGTTGGTAGTGCATGGACTGGGCGATCTCGCTTCTTAAGAACCAAAACAAGAAGTGACCAATTCTTTTGTTCTAGAGGTAAAGAAAAATACTACAATCAGCATGCATTTCTTCACAAAGGGTTTTAATAATGCCAGTAACTTTAGCATAAGTTGGCTGTATTTTGAAGTACTTACTCTCAAACCCCGTTTTAGGAGAAATCTGGCTAATGCGCTGTCATGATACGGCTCAAATTTCACAGCCTGAATAACACAAACACAGAAGACATGTTATTAACACATTTAAGATCCCGTTGTACTTACACTTTACCGATGACATCTAGAGAATACACCGCTGCAGGAATAGAAAATGCGTAACAAAGCAGGTCTTTCACGAAAACAAAGTTGAAAAAAACAAAGCAAGGCTTCTCTGTGATTCAAGGAGCACTTTTTTTTTTTTGCAACAGGTTCTTTTCAGGTATATTATTAACGTGACAAATAAAGCAACGCAGGGAGTAGCTAACCAGCGAGACTGACTTGAGCACATGAAGGCATGTGAACAAAGCAACACCGTTCTCAGGCCGTAGCAAAAACCAGCGAGATCAGAAAACAGTCTGCAGTCTGACTGACACTGAGGAGGCTTGAAGAGATTGCCAAATGAAATGACGTATTTGTAATCATTCTTTAATGAAAATTTTCAATAATAAAGCATTGTTTTTTACAACATCTGACACTTCAGGATTGGGGCACCAGGGCTCACTGCTGGCTCCCCCAGCAAGCACGGGATACGGGAGCAGCTTTTTGGAGCACCTAATCTCAGGCATTCTGGCCTTTAGCCCCTAAATAAATAACAAAATAGAATAAAGGCTCTGATGCACATCCTGTATTAATGGAGTACAATTAAAAGGAAGACTTTGCCAGAGCTTTTTTTTTTTTAATGACTCTGAGCACAGCTGTGTTTTTTCTCTTCCAGCAGCCGCTCCCCTCCACCCAAGCCCACAGATATTTCCAAGTTACTGCCAAAAAAGGGTGGAAACAAAAAGTCAACAACTTTTTTGAACTGGCAGGATTGGATTTTTTTTGCTGTTATTCTCTCCCCCATCCCAATAACCAAGTGAATTGGCCTACCAGAAAACTATCACACTTTCAGGTACTGGGCTGTGCTGGGAAACTTGTCCACTTCAAGTGGGATTCCGGCATCATCTTTCCTGTTGCTTGAGGGACTCAAGTTTATAGGAGGTTTGTATTAAATTCATGGGGGGGGAAAGGGTATGCATGTATCACCCATGGCAAGAAAACAGAAATAAGAAGCATACAATCTCTGGAATAGAGTGACAAAATTCCCATTGTGGACGGAGGGGGCTGGTGAATAGCTTCTGGTTCTGGAAATAGAGCACCAGGAAGCAGCACGTAGGGAGATTAAGGGAAAACAAAGAGATGTGCAGAGAGCCGGGTGCATGTAGTACGCTCAGTTTTCAGAAGCAACAAACTATGCAAACCTCTAGCGATAGTTATTCAACAGAATATAATGGTTCTTTCAAGATCACTGTGGTCTGCAGCTTGCAAAGAAGCAACCAAGCCATCAGCAGAGGTCTACTAAATTCATCAAACAAATCACAGGGTTGTATAAATTCTTAAAAGCACTGCGGCACACAGTTGTATTTTTTATTATTAAAATATCAACACTATTTCTGAAATGTAAATCGTCCTGTGGGTTTATTAAACAGAAAAAAAAGGAAAAAAAATTTTGAGCTTTTTCAGTCAACCTTCTAGAACAAACCAACTTATAAAAATGCTACGAAGACTTGTTCTTTCCAGCTGCTGGCTAAGAGACAAACGAGAAAGCCAAGCACCAGACTTGCCCTTCTACAGTATTATAATTCTGCAAGAACCATCCTGACTGCCTCTGCAATACTGTTTTATTTCCCCAAGCAATGCCATCTTATTTAGGAAAGATAATGAGAACTCACAAACATAAACTGATTTTAAAATATATAGATCCTTTTATTTTCTGTATGAGATTATGAGGTATGAGGGTTTTTTAATAAAAATTAATTTTCACTGCAGTAAGGCACCCAAAAGCAGTAATTATTACATAAATTCAAATGGATTTGCTTACAGTTCCAAGAAAGGCCTATTAAAAACCTCATTCTGGTATATACATTGCTGAATCTTCTCAGTGCATATCCCTGAAAAACAATTTAGTAATGAAATGCAGCCAAACATCCGGCCACTGCTTCAAAACAAAGTCTCCATATATTAAGGTTGCAAATATATTTTAACATAAAAGAATATTAGAAAAATGTATGATAAGCATCCTTATTATGCTTATGTTTTAGAAATAATTATTGTAAAAAGTCAATCCCATTTTTCTTTTTTCTTCACAGAGGCAAATATCAACATTTGAATAGCAAAAATAAAAGGCAGCCATTAAAAAAGTCTGCTGGCACTTCATCAGGTCCCTGCACGTACCTTTCCCTTGCCAATTCAGCAGAAGAGGAGCTTTACTCACTGCCATATACAAGCAGTACAGTCACTGGTGTTTGTTTTACAATGGATTTTGTTGTATTTTAACTATCCTATCCATGTTTTATCAACTGCGCAGAGAACAACAAACCTTTATAGGAAGCTCAGCAGGTTTATTTATGGCATGGCTACTTCTCTTTGGCATAAACCTAGGGGGAAATAAAATGTTTGCTTGATTTCTAACTCAACTGGGAGGTAAAATGGGAATATCCTGAGCAGAGTGAAATAAGCCATAAAGCTTTCATGAAGACATGCATGTGAAAAGTGATGACTGTTTCCAGAAGAGACATCTCGGATGTGTCCAGTAGAATAGACGAATGGCTGACTTCCATTCTCTGAAAAACGTGGATTTTGAAATACACTGTGGTACCAGTACTTTGCTGCAGGATGCTGATGGCCTATATTCCATTGTTAGCCAAGGAAGGAAAGACAAGGAAGCAGCAGAGAGGTAAAAATTGGTATCTAGTATTTTTTTCCTTTTTGGGGATGGCAATCTTCTCATTTCTTATTCCATCTCTTACTAAAAATGACACAGTGAAGTTAAGCTACTATGATTTTATGCTACAGTAATTTAATTTACTGTTAGAGAGATTTATTCTTTTTAAAAGTCTCCATATTTGTACTTCCTGAAAACAATTAATTTCAAAAACAAATGGGAAAAAAAGCCTATTTCCCCCATTCTCTCAGGCACTTTGATATCAACCAATCACCATCCAAAACCCCTAATTTGGACACAAAAGCGAATAAAATTGCTGAGCCACGTGTAGACAGCAAAAGCTCACAAGCCAGGCACATATATAGCAGCAGCTACGTGGGAGGCCCAATGAGGTAACCGTAGCGGCTCCTTTGGTTAATGCAGAAGTGCATAAATTCTGCCTGGGGAGCCCAATCTTTAGACAAGCAAGGACAGGGCTAAAAAGGCTTTGTTTAAAGCCCTACTGATGCGCAGCAAAATCTGAAATACTAACTTCATTTTCCAGGGAACCTGGTCTCTCTCTCTGAACCTGCAGAAATTAAAAGCCCCATCCCACAGGTTCCCAGGCTGCAGCAGTTCCTTTTTTTTTTTTTTTTTTTAATTTTGAATGCCAATTCTGTCCTCTGATTCTGTGAAAAAAGTATTTCCTGCTCTGCGGGGCAACAGCCCTTCCGCATGAACCAGAGCCCTGTTGGGTGTGGGAAGCCTGTGGAGTCGCCTTGCTTCAGGGGATGCATTTACCAGGAAGAACCGCAGGGTTACACCTTTCATCAGCCATCAGACATGACTTTGCCACTTACAGGCTGCCCAGCTCCAGCACCGCGTTGCAAAAAAGCAAACAAACCAATTTTCTTGTATAACTGATATAAACATTCCTGACGTTTCATCTGGCAGATCCACACACAAAGCACTTCAAATCGACACAGTGGTGATTCACTGCCATTAAAAACAGTTTTTCACCCAACCTTCCTGAATAAATTAATCTTATTATGGAGTCCTAGCAACACTTTATTTACTTTTAAAAATTTTTTGGACCATTCTAGATAAATTTGGTCTCCTTAAACAGCACAAGATTGAAGTCATTGCCATATGCTATGTAACTACACTGTTATTCTTGACCTAAAAACCAATCCCAGATTTTTCTTCATGCCTTGCCCATGTCAACATCTGCCTTTACTTTCTGTCTACGTTCTTTCTAAAGCATTGGCAAAGCTGGTCAACAATTCTTCAGTGCTATGTGATTCAGACTAGAATTAGATTAGGTTCCTTGATTAGGATTAGAGACAGCACAGTTAGGATTTGCTCCCATCACAGCTGAGCTAGGGCTGACAATTCCCAGAAAAAAATACTACCATAAATGCAAGATGCAAATTGTAAGATGCAGGGCAACGGTAACACAAAAATAACAACATAGGCAAAAGGCGAATGTAGAAAGTGTGTTTTGAGTTAATTTGGTTACTACCACTGCTTTGACTAAACACTGAAGAGTTCAAACCCAGGGATTACTAACTAGACCTACTACGATGGGAATGATGATGGTGTAATGCAAATATTCCCGGAAGGTAGAGCTGAAGAATGCAAACACACCTTACCTGCACAAGCTGTAAAAGATAATGAAGAACATCATCATCTTCTAAACTTTCCAGTTTTTGAACTGCCATTGCTCTGACATTTTCATCCGAAAAGTTACAGTCCAGAAGCTGCATTGTGAGTCCAACATCTAAAGTGCTTTGATCCCAAACCTCCTTTTTAGCTAGCAACTGGTATGTTTTGGCCACTATTTCTTGTTGTCCCCATTTCACAGAGCTAAGCAGCTTAGGATATGCCTTGGGGTGCTTTATGCTTTCATATCTAAAGTGCCACAACAGTTCTTTGTCCTCAGGAGAAAGTGGATTTAGTGGGTCAGTTGCTATGATCTCTTCCAGTTGCTTGCGAAGCTGGTTGGGCATTTCAGCTCGTGTCCTATCCCCTTGAGGGTCTGATGTTATCCTGTGCTTGGGCAAGGCAATTGGGTGACAATATTTGTCCAGAACAATAGAGATAGCCATTGAGTTTTCTTTATCTGGGTTAGTTGCTGACGTGAGTTTGTCTGCATTGATGCTTCCTTGTTCTTCCCCCTTGCCTGGAATTTTCCACATGTGGAGCACATACTCCCCACTTCGTAGCAAGAAACGGTGATCTATCAACAAAAGATTGACATAATAAAGAAGCTGAGTTTTGCATTTTGAATCAGAGTTGGGGGATTCATGTGACTGAAGGTTCGTCTTTGTGGATAGTCCCTGTGCTTTGCCGCAGTATATCTGAAGATTTAGGAGTGCTCCTTTAGGCAAATCCTTGATTTTGATATCAAACTCCAACCAAATATTCCACAGAACCTCCTCAGTAAAAGGCTTTGACGAAGTCCTCCTCTGTGAAAGGAGCTGCTGCCCATGTTGAATGTTAGCCTCCACAAATACTGTAAGATCAGTGTTTCTCGGTAAAACTGGGATATCAATGCCAATTATTTTCACCCGAAATTTCCTATTACAATCCCACAAAGAGATAGTGAAGACCTTCTCATGATCTTTTCCATCTATTGTCAATTGTTCATGATACCCTGTAACTCCTGTGCAGTCATCCACCAAAGGCCACTCTTCCTTCTGAACCTCATCCTCACTTGGGTCAGGGGGATTGTCTAAGACAAGGTGGATTTCTTCCCCATTCTTAAGGCACTGTCTTATCCAGTGAAAATCTTTGATTGGTGTCTCTCCAGTAATGTACTCATCTCTGCCACAAATCCTGAGAACAAAATCCAGTTCACTATGATCTTCAGGAATGTCCATCAAAGACTTTTTCTTTGCCATTTTTGTGAAAAAGCTATGGAGAATCATATCCGGAGTGTCATCTATTGACACTTTAATTTTTTGGCTAGTTGTTCCTCTATGTATGATTATGAAAATGTTATTATTTGTGATCTTTCTAAATAAATATTCTGGGAGTGGCTTAGATGTAGTCCATGGGTGCATTGCATACAATTTAGGATCTCTACAAGCTACCTCTATCATTCGTGGGGTGACTAATCTGCGACGGGTAAATTCTAGTTCATCATCATGCACGTTGCTTACATCAGTGACATCATAACCAATTAAATCGTTAAGCTGACGCTGAAATTCCTGAACTTCTTCTGATGGTTTTTGTTTCTGGACAACATAGATCTTGCCTACCTTTTTCTGTAACACTTTCCAATACAGTATGCAGTCCAATGTCTGTAATACTTGATGTTTATCATAAATTTCATACCATTGCCCTTTCTTCTGATACTGCAGAATAAATTGATCTGGGGTGAATGTGTGGTAGAAGTCTGTGGTTTGACTCATCTCTATTGCACGCATCCAAATCTGTGCTTTCATTTGCTCAACCGTACAGTTGCCAGCTATTTCGAGTAACATCATTTCCGGTACTTTAGTATGTTTGTTGCTGGTAGGTAAAATGAACTCAATGGATATCAGTTCCATTGACGACAAATTAGTTGATGTACAATGAGGTTTCATTCTTCTTCTCCTTCGTTTGTTTTCCTCTCTCATAACAACAGGCTGTTCATAATCGCCCAACTCCATGCCAGAAGAAATCTAGCAAAACATACAATAAAAATACTTAATTACTTTCTCATTTACATTTTTTAACTCTTCTTAATTAAAATTACAAGTCAGTCAGAATCCTGCTATGTGTACGTTTTTTTGTATTTCCCCTTCCCCTTCATTTCTGGTCATAAATACTTGATTTACATAAGCCACCTCAGACTTAATGTATTCAGTTCAACACCAAATATTAAAAAAAAAACCAACAAAACAAACAACAACCCTTCAATGATTAAATAATTAGAGCTTTTAAACAGCCTTCCTAGATTTCACTGACAATATATATTTCCTCCATACTGAGACTTGTTCTTACTTCTATTTGATCAAGCACTGATTCTTCTGCTGCCTCATCGGTTTTGATGCTGCTATTAACATAAGTGGATTTTCACAGAAATCAAAAGACTGTGTTTGAGGAGAATACGATCCTACCGAGCTACAGGAATGACAAAACAAGCGACTTATTTGCAGACTGGACAGAGGTGACCCTAGTCCCATTTTCCTCTGCTCTTTTTAGTGATGAAGAATAAGGACTTACACCAAATAAAGCCCTTAAGATTCAAAAGTCAGGGACTACTTCTGAAGACATATTTAACGTGCATCTAAATTCAAGCCTAGTATCCTTAGATGGGCTTCTTTTAAATAAATCAATTAACCAGACTGATAACATCCATCCATTTTGAAAGTAAACACTTCCAGTATAAACTATCTGTGTTTTAGAGAAGAAAAAACTCCCAAACTGATGCTGATTTATTACCCTATACATCAAATCCACCTAAAACACCTGTAAAACAACCTCGAACACTAGTAGCCTACCTTATCAGCTTTCAGTAAACAAAAAATATTGTTGCTCGCAGTTAATCTCCATTGAACATTACTGAAGTGGAAATTATTCACAGAGAGCTTGGAAGAGGAAGGCAGCGCTGATTGAGCATGCTCACGCAAGCTAAGTTACAGCAACATACTGAACGTCTTTTACAGACAACGCTTTTCACACATTAAATCTTCTCCTATTTCTCATAAAATCTTTCTGCTGGAAAAACTAAAACCGAAGTAATGATGCCTTAACAGATAACAGAACAACAAGATAAAAATATAAAAGGCTAACTGAAACAATACAGTATGTGAACTAAAATCCTCCTTTCAAGTTCCGGAAAGCAACGACTGTGGACACACCACTTCTATAATTGACAAAGCACAAGGAAATATTACCTGCTTATAAAATAAAGGCTGAATTGCTGAAGACGATTCATTTGTTTGATTTCTGAAGTTCCTATTTTTTTAAAGGAATATCATTCACACAAAATTTCTTTGTTTAAGCTGTTCTGCTTTTCTTGCTCGCCCTCATATCCAGATGCAAAGGAAGTGCTGCACTTACCAGGAAGGAAGTTTTAACCAAGTTGATTATATATAAGATTGCTCATTTTAAAAAAAGTCAGAATGCTTTTCCTGTTACAACAGTAAAAATGCACTAAGAGTCCATCAATTTAATTTTAACACACATGCATAGAAGACAAGCTTAAAGCCTTTTAAAAATAGCTAAGAATAATCTGGGCAATAAATCTAATGAATCCAAATAAAACATTTTAAAAACAAGATATTTTAGAGAGCCTAACTACTTCATAAAAGAGTTAAATAAAAATATTAGACAAAAGACAACGAAATCTGCAATGTTTCCTGATTTTCATTTTCATGGTGATAGCCCTTTGAGGACTCACAACTTAAATTCACACACCACACACCAGAAATGATGACTTAAGATTTGGGAAGAATTTAAACCATGGACTTTCAACCCTAATTCTTGTGGTTAACTACAACCTGAACAGCTGTTCCTTTACTAAAAAAAAGTCCCCATAGGAAAAGCTTTGGGAAAATATGTACAAATCAGAAAGA
The DNA here is from genome assembly GCF_963924245.1 of Chroicocephalus ridibundus. Classification (NCBI taxonomy): domain Eukaryota; kingdom Metazoa; phylum Chordata; class Aves; order Charadriiformes; family Laridae; genus Chroicocephalus; species Chroicocephalus ridibundus. Next base: position 205,045,174 of record NC_086284.1, read on the forward strand.
GAGAGAAAAGCCTCTAATCTTATCCCTTTTCCTTATGACTTTTCCAGTGAAATACTGACCATTTTGAAAAGCAATAACCAGTACCCATCCTACATCAGTACACATCCAACAAAAATGATGACTCTTGAGAAGGAGAAAAAAATGTGAAACAAATGAAACGCCTTCTAGCAACAGTGAAATGGTAGTGTCTTTTTTTCCTTTTTAATGTATGCACGCTTGCTATCTTGTAAGACACGTTCCACACTAAAAAGGGGGAAGAAAAGCTCTCTCTATATTGGCAAAAAAATCTGACAGTCTCTTACCTGCCTCCAATATGGCACTCACAAGCTCTGAAATTAACACTTTGCCCAGGTTAAAAAAAGAAAATACCCTCCACCATAGACATACCTCTTCATTCTCAGAGCATCGTTTTGCTTGGCAGCTAAGACTGATTTCTTTTTAGAGGTCTCAGGAAGGGAGTCTGGGGAAAAAACACTCTGCCCTAGCTCCCTCTATCTTTTAGAGACAGTACTTGAAACTTCTCAAGGAAGTGGTGAAGGTGCCCTGAACATTTTGTCGCTGCCATGAAATCTACTCATCTTGGCTAACACATCTCCAACACTCATCCTCTGCGCATGTGTAGCCCGTTAGCATTCATCAGGCACAGTCTCTGTGGCATCTCAGCACTACACACTGCTTTCCTCTCCAGTTCTCCTCTTGTCTGAAAAAAGCACTTGGCTGCTGGAAAGCTCGAGCACCTGTAACCTCAACAGCAGTGCCCAGGATGACGGAGGAGAAGGAAGCACCCGGTTTCACATAAAAAGGAAAAGGAGCTGGAGATGTAGGGGAAAAAAAAGGAGCAATGCTAAAGGGGAAAACGTATTTTGCAAAACCTACATTTTGAAATTTCTCCACTTTGGATAGCTTGAGTTTGCAATGCTTTTGCAGAGTCTGTATTTTGAAGTCTAATTCCTAAAATGTGTAAAACAGTTGCATATTTTTTTTCATTTAAACATAAGCAGTGAGGCTTTTTTTCATTCCAACAGGCTACATACGTTTTTTGCAAATATCTCTTGTTCTAAAAGCTGTTGTGCTGACCCTATCAAGTCAACCTGGATGCATCACAGTCTGATCGAGTTTTGCCAGACCTAAGAAAGCATACCGGTTTAAAATGTCCTCATCTTGCTGCCACATGATATGCACCTAAAGATTAATTTTTCAAACACATATACACAGAAATATTCCATCTCCTGCTAAGCTATTCTGGTAGTACTCCATTCATCAAGACCATCAAGAAAATCAAAAGCAGCATCTCTACTTCGTGCAGCAGAGAACTACCCTGTACAGTGCTCAATGAACGTAATTTTTTGACACTTTTGTCCACTTAAAAAGACTGGCAGGGCAACACTGTGAAAGGTTCAAGTATTCCCCCACAAACTGCATCAGATACACAATTGTCGTGCATTTTGCATTCTAACTGCCCATACAAGATTGTCTCTTCTCCTACATTCATTTGCGCCGTGACCTGCCATGTCCAGTCTAGCCCAATCCCCATCTCCAGTCCAACTCTGACCCCTTTTCATCAGCTTCAGAAGCCAGTTCTTGGAGTGATGACTGTCTCTAATCCATCTCTGCAATGACAGGCACAAAAGTGACCCCATTCCTAGGATGACACCAAATTGCATCTGTTTCCTGCTACGCTGTATGTAGGCATGGCAAAACCATACTTCCTCATGCATATGCATCAGAAAACTAGGATGTTTATAACTGAAAATGATTTAAAATGACTTCCTAAAACTGTTGTCATGCCGAAGCATTACTTACATGATTAACATTTCTACATGCCTACTGCAACAACACCAGAAAAAAATTAAAAAGTAACTTTTTTATTTATTATTAATTCTAATTTAATTCTAACCCCACATTTCCCTGTATTAGGAGAACTGCTCTACCACTAGTCCACAAATCCTGATGGGGTGCAATGGAGCAGCAGGTGGGCCTGTAAAAGGTAACTAATGCAAGCAAACATGCTCGTCTTTGTTTCCAGTTGTGTTCCTATCTCATCACTCAGGTCAGCAAAACGACCATAACAACAACAACCAAAAAATGTGGTTAATTTTCAGCTGGATCAGTTCCTTAATATGACTCATCACTTGCAAGAGTGGTAGGGAAAAGAAGGGAAGGGAATGGAGCCAGCGCAGTTTAGGATAACTGAGACTGAACCATAATTCACAGCCAGATTAGGAGATAAATTAACGAGTAAACTTGTTAAAGGATTTGACAACACGGGTTGAAAGGTGCTTTAAAAGGACAAGGTGGTACTATCATTACTTACTTCATACATTTTGCTACAAAAAGTTCAAGATATCTGTCAAACGTTACTGCTTTGTTAAGAGTTTTACCAGTTACTTATTCTTCACTGTTATTTTTATGCTAATTCTATACTAGTTTCTGCTGCTGGTTTAATCCACCATGTTTTTAAATTATTCTTTTCACTTTACTGTCAGCTCCTTCCCAGGCACCATAACCTGCAAGAAAACAGACACTGTCTATCAGAGTAAGAACCACCTCATGCGCATGTTATGCAAATATAATAATAATCTATTTACATTCACGCTTTAAGATAAATGAAAAAAACCACCTATGACATGACCCAAAGTTTTCCAGGCAGCACACTACATCTACTTGCCCGCATTGTCCCGGAGCAGGAGACCACTTTGCATTTGCTGGATAGGAGTACCATACATCTTCCCTACATCTATGATGATCCAGCGCTGAAGAGGCAAGTTACAGACTAACGTGTTAAGTATGAACACAACAATAAAAACTGCTTTGCTCAGTTCTTTTGCCAAATCCTCTAGAAACTGCTAGCTCTGACAGGAATTAAATCAGTGCAGCTTCCCATTTGTAAACTTCACAGATAACATAGCCACATTCTTCATCAAAAAGCGTGCTAATCAGCAGATACAGCTGAACATCTCTGCCAGGAGGCTGCACAGTGAATCTGGCTGCTATTACGGCTGTAATATTTTCAGGACCCCCCTGCCTTCACTACAGATCTTTGTGTATTTTGGTTTCTACACGAGGGATCTACTTGGAGGTACCTCCGGAACAAACAATAACTTCTATCTGGTTCCAAAAATTTAGGTAAGAACTTTGGCAAAGTTCTAGAACTGAGTTTTATGAGTGATGGTGCTCTACCTTTAAACTAACACTTCACAGAGTTTGAGAACACAGAGATCGCAGCCATGGCTCCTGCAGGGACACATTCTCTATTTGGGTACTGCCTATCCTTTCAGCTTGTGCCCAGCTCTTCAAACACCTGTCTTTAACAGCGTGACCTACTCTCCACCGACCACCACCTCCTGAATGCCCTCAGCTGTCATTTCAGATGCTTTGTGGTGGGGGAAAGTTTTATGGTCTATACATACCGGACAGACACAAGAGGTTCTTATTTGTTGGATGAGGAAATAACAGTTATTTATTGTTTAAAAGCTGTGCTGTAGCAGAGCTGACTCACCGATCTTAAGACCAGAGGGAACTGCTACCACTGTCTAGCGTGACCCCTTAGCATCGTTTTATGCCACATAGTTTCCTCAGAAGATTTTGCATCAAACCAGTGACTCCTGTTTGGGCCAGGAGGTGAGCCGGGACCAAGGCCGTGAGGAGCGAAGGACGGGGCAGCGTACGGGGGGGCTCATCCCTTCCCCTGCCGACTGCAGTAGCCCACACATGCCCTGCTGGAAGGGGGCTCTGGCCGAAGCCCTTCGCCTGCGCCAGCCCCGGGAGGCGCGACGCAGCGGGAAGCAGCGGCTCCGGGCTGCCTCCCTCACTCGGCCCCGAGGCCGCGCCCGTCCTTGCCGGCCCCGCCGACCCGAGATGGCGGCCGGGGCCGCGCCGCCCCACAGCGCCCGAGTTGTCGCCGCATCGAGGGCAAACCTGGCCGCGCCCAGCCCGGCGGGGCAGCCGGGTGCCCCGGGCACCGCCACCGCGGGGAGCCGGGCCGCGCCGCGCCACCCCGGCCCTGCGGCCCCGCCGCCACCGGCGAGCCGGGGCCTCGGGCAGCGCCGGCCCGGAGCAGGGTCCGCCGGCGACCCCCGCCGGCCCCCAGGACGGAGCTACTCACCGCAGCGGCGCGGCCACGGCGCCGGCGCCGGCTCCGGCTGCGGACAGGTGTTTTCCTCAGCAGGAAGCGGAGCGGGCCGGGGGCCGGAGGGGAGGCTCCATGGCCGGCGGTAGGCAGCTCCGGAGCCGCCACCAATCACACGCCGGGCAAAGAGGGAACCGACTGTGGGGCCTCCCCGCCCCGCTCGGCCGCCGCCGCCCGGCCCCGGGGCGCCGTGCCCCGGCCGCCGCCGCTGCGCCCGGCCCCCGCCGCTGGCCGACGAACCGGGCGCCGGACCCGGGCCCCTTCCCCCGATCGAGGCGTGGGCCCGGGGAAGGGGCCGGCGCGGGGCCGGGACGCCCCGCGGGTCTGCGGAGGGCCGTGCCCGGCCTGGCCGCCTGCAGGCAGCGGGCAGCCCCGCCGCAGTCCGGGGCCCGCTAGGCCACATCAGCCGGCGTGGGGGTATGTCCGCTCTTAGGGTAAGGCCCCACAGCCTTGGTGTGGTTTAGTGTCCAGCACAAGGCACGCAGGGCCTGTCCTGGTGTCAGTACAGGCTGTAGGAAGCCTCCCTGGACGCAGCTTCAAGAGGTGCTCATCGCCCATGGGCCCTGAACGGCGGCAGGCTTGGCAGCAGGCTACTGCTGAGCGGCCACCACCTTGGGGGTGCTGGCTTCCAGAGGCCACGGCCACCAGAGGCCACAGCCACCCGTCCAAGCCCATGCATGGCACTGATGAGGGCCCATCCAGCCCCCCCCCACAAAGGCCAGGACAAGGTTATTTTGTCTAAGCTGTCCTCAGAAACCCCTGGAGATGGCAGTTCACTCTAGTGTGCAGTGGCATTCTCCTTCAGAAAGATTTTCATGCTGTCTGATTAAATGTCTGCTCCTACAGGTTTAGCCTCTTACTTGTCTAATTCCTCTTTTTTTTTTTTTTTTTTCTCAGCTACTTTTTGTTCGAAGGTCTGCATTCTTGTTTTTCTGCTGTTTACCCATCTCCAGACTGGGCAGTCCTGGCTCTCTCCTTTTAGGTCATGTTCCTTAGACCTCCTGCGATTCCTCTAGCTTGCCTCCGGGCTCTTGCCAAATGGGCCATGATGTTTTTGGAAGGCACTGCTCAAAACTGGACATAGTAGTACTCCAGCTAAGGCCTTGCCAAGGCTGCCCGCAGCAGGGGGATTAATTCATCAGCCTTACGGTGCCAGGACTCCAAATGCAGCTCAGGCATAACCATTCACTTCCAACAAACAAACAACTCCCCCTCACCACTTTTTCCCCACCCTGGCTGCCGGCTGTTTGGCTCGGAACAGAGCTGAGTGTTTGTATCTCTGCAGCTCTTTTTTGGAATGAGCAGCAAAACTCTTTTCATGATTATGCTGAGACCTTTTTTGACCCTGATCTTGCAATGAGATTCTCAGGTGAGCCCTGCATAGCATGGAGCCTGCACGCTTGCCCTGAAAGACATGCTGACATAAGGTTACATCTTCAGGGAGCACTTTACAAGACCATAGGTTGCCACAAAGACTATAAAAATGGATTTGATTTTTCTAGGTACGTGTTATTAACTTCCATAGAAATAAAATATCAGAAGGAAATAACTAGTATGTTACGCATACAGATGCTATTATAAAAAGTTGGATAATTGCCATTATAGCAGTAGGGTTCTTTTGACTTAAAAATTATTTGCATGACAACATTAAGAATCATAATACCAGCCTGAAGCAGAAAGTAATTGAGAAACTGTTGTATAAACATGGAGTTTCAAAATGAATATACGTTATAGCAAACTGTGGCTCTAAGAAATCACACCTCTGTACTGGCCTCAAGTTCCCCTTTTTACGAAGAAGAAAGCAAAGTAAAAACCTTTAATGACCTCCACGTGATGTGTGTGCAGCATGGGGGAAACACGGTGAAGACTCGCTCACTTTCTGCTTGGTTTTGCCTGATATAACGGGTAGTACCGGTCAAAGAAGTTCAGCTTTGCACAGCACGTGTATTACTGAATGCTTTAAAAGAGATTAAAAAACCTTATCAAAATAGGAAGCCTTTTTTGCTGTTGTTGTTGGCTGGATCCCCAGATGGATGACTCCAGGAACACAAGTGCAGCCAGTTTGGCGACTAATCCTCTTAAAACGCGTGGACTTTATTTGGGGATGCACAAACATACGGAGATTTGAGCAGCTGAATAAAAAAGACTGGCATTTGTCAAAAGACAGTTATAAAGGGAATAACTTACAGCTGGAGCAAATGACACGTTTCATGTTGACTTCAGCCAGAATTGTATAAAATATTTTTAAAATAGCTCTAAGTCAGCAAAATGTTATTTGCAATGAAAGAATAAATTATTTTATGTATTGTATTTGAGAAAAGGAGGTAAACTGAAAATCTTTGTCTTTTTGGGACTTAGTAAGTTAATAAAATATGAAATTTTTGCAGTTAATCTTCAGCTCCTCTATATACAGCACAGTTTTCCTTATTGCCTTTTGTGGCAAATCAAGTAATACAAACTTTCCTATTGCCAAGGATGCTCTCCTTATAGGTGGTATATTCTTTGGAAATACACACTTTAGCATTACTTTATTCCTGTGGGTTTCCAAATGTGACTTAAACCCTTACCCATAAATTATCTGTTGGTCTTTTTTTTTTTCAGTGAAGAACAGCCTGTACAATAAATTGAAACGCACATTTTACCATATAAAAAATGGAACTTTAAAACAGTCAGGAATACCATAGCTTAATGAAGGAAGGTGAAGAACACAATTTGGTATTTAAATGAAGCTGATTTAATCAAAATTAGTCATGCAAAGAAGCAATCATTTTGCTAATATAATCTTGTGGGGTGCAGGCAAAATGCAATTATTTCCTTTATCTTTCAGCTGTAATAAAAATATGACAAGGAATTGTTGTCATGATCTTAAATGGGAGTTTTGGAGGTTGGAAAAATGTAAGATGGTATCTTTCGTGTCCTCTGCACAGTCAAACATCAGTTTTTATGTTGTTTCGTGGAGAACTACAATAAAGAATAACAGCCACATTAAATGCTCAGCAGCAACTTTATATACTGACATATGTTGGAACTGGATGTAAACGTTCTGTTGTCATTGACAGACTGGGTTCATTGCAATTTAGGAAATAGTATCTAATAGCTTGGGTTGTTTTTCATTTTCTATATTGCCAGCAAAGAAAAAAATTAAATGCAAAAGCTTTGTAGGTCCTGTACCAACAAAGCCAGAGCCTGCTTGCCCAATACCAGCAATAGCTACGTTCAGTTTTGTAATTGCTTCCTTATGTCAGGAAAATTGAAAAAAATAAACCATCGTGGGATATAATGTGCTTCCTGATGGAATGGTAGGTAGCTTTCTCCTTTCTTGCAAAATTTATATGTTGGGATTTTCTGATTAGGTTGTAAGCACTTTATGATGTATTCAGTGCAGGATTTAAAATAAATTGACAGAATCCCTTTATTTTACAGCTCTGCTCTGAAAACTGATCATGTAAATACGCGATCAGTTGCGTTAACATCACTGCAGTTGCTTTGTCCATTTGCACAATCATATGGCAACTTTGGTGTCAAAAATAAGGTTTTCTTCTTGCTATAACTTGCCAACAAGCAGAGGAGGAGTAAACTGGATTTTAGTTTGGCTTTTGCATCATGTTCTAGGAATGGTGGCTGGTCGTGTAATGCATATAACTGATAGCTAAGCGTTGCCTGCAGATCTGTCCTCCATTCACAGCTTTATTTGATAGGAAAGGCAGCCCATCTCTTTTTATGCCAGTTTTGGGTCATTGCTTGGGGAAGCAGTAGAAGACCTTGGGGGAGTGGGGGTGGATCCAGAAGAAAAGCAAATTAAGGCTGGGCTCTTGCTGCGCCCCTCTGAAGGGATACCAGCGAGCAGTTAAATCTCCGTTAGATGTCTCCTACGGGAGCTTGGATTCCCAGGGAGAGGCGTCCAGGGGAATCTTTTAAGACCTGCTGGGCATGAAAGTAGTCTTGTGGCCTGATCCAGAACGATCTCTGTGAACATCTGTGGGTGGAGCAGAGTCAGGAAAGCTCAAACGAGGAGAAGAGGAGTCTTGCCTATCTCTAGTCCTTCCTCCTCCAAGAAAAACTCTTTTCTCCTGCCAGGTCGGTGCTCCTGGTGATCAAGATTCTGCACAAAATCCCTCACTTCAAACACCTAAAGCTTTCAAAACAGGAAACAGCAGGTGTTCAGAAACCTTCTGAGATACATCTGCTGAAGGCTTTGTCTCCCATTTTACTGATTTAGGTTCTTATACTTCAGAATAGGTATTTAAAGCACAGGGGTGGGAGTGCAAGCTGTTTCCTCCATACCACATACGTGCACACATGAGCTGAGATGTAAAACTCACGTAATATCACTTCCTGGCTTGAATACCTATTTTTGTCTGTTCCTATGTGTGTGAGTTTGTCAGAAAGAGATGGACTCCTCGTGGCAGCAGAGTGTGCGTAAGCAGATCTTTACGACCACTGGTTATTCATGAGGGGTGGGGAAACTCAGGAGTTTCTTTGGTGCTGCTGTCAGAGGTCTCAGTATTAGGTGGTGACGCAATATTGCATCATCTTGTGGTATTGGGACTTGACAGGGGAAATGAAAGAGGTCAGAAATAGAAATGTAAAGGAGCTCACACTTCCTACAAGGCCTCTAGTCTAGTAGCGTTATATTCAGTACTCCTAAATATAAGATACGGATAGGATTTCCTCAGTCTTTTAAAGTTTCTGACGCCAAAAATAATGAGTCTAATTTGCGGCCCAGACTACACTACATGGACAAGCTCTCTGAACTGTGTTGCTGTGTTATCTTCCTGTCCTGATATTTATTACTCTCAGTCTTTGAAAATTTGCTCAGCTGTATGCTTATTTGTTGGTGCATCCTTCTGTCTGTGAGGAGGTAAATATATTTGTGTTGCATACCAGTTATGTGAGGGTAGACTTGTATCAGAGGATTTCTGTATTTTGTTGTAAATGAGTAACATAAAATGTTTTCCCTTCAAACTACTTCCTTGCCTCTCGTTGTATATTGAAGTAACATATCCTTTGCGCACAGAAGTGTTTCTTACCAGAGTTACAGGCACCCTGCAGGCTAATTGATCTGCTGTCATAATACTTGTAGTACTAAAAAGTCATTCAAGTAGGAATATATTTGCTCCACAGAGTTTAGTTGAATACAAAAGCAGCTACAAAGAAAGCTCTTTCGCAGCCTGATCTTTTCTGGAAACATACTTTTAACCTTCTCCAACAGTTTTAACAGGTGGCCTTAGCAGAGGGCCCAGAAGATCACCACATTTGGGATTTTTTGGACAGAATAAGAGGATTTCGTTCCCAAGGGCTGCATCCCTTGTAGGAGAGCCTGTGAGCAGGTCTCTCTGTTAGGAGGAGGTGGGGGATCCCATCTGGGTTCTGGGTTTTCCGTTGGGGTGTCGGGGTCGCATCTGTGACAGCGCTTCATATGCAGGAGACAGAACCTCATCATAGTGGTATCTTTGCTAAATAAACACCTATCCTCACACTGGAGTATAGAGCTTCTGTCTTTACAGACAAATCAAAGCCTTGACAGACAGCCGGCACAACCACAATGAGTAAAAAGCCGGATTCAGACCTGAAACTTTGTATACTGGCTTCCTAGAAATGAACAGATAAGAAAAGCTGGGAACCAGTAAGATAGGAAGTGTCAACCACCCTTACCCACAAAATGAGAGCAGCATTATGCTGTGGATATTAGTGCTTCATCACGTGGCAGTCTGGTCTGCATAAGTGGCCCTCCGTTGTCTATGTCTGCTAGGGATGGTTAAAGACAAACGCAGGAGTATCGCCCAGATGAAACAGCTGGTATTGCCAGACTCATCCTTGAGTTACCATCACAAATAATTTATTACCTAAAAAATGCATGTCCCCATACCTTCCTGCCTGCAGCAGAAAGCCAGGGCTCTCCAGCAAACTTCTGTGAAGCCTCTTTATTCTTTCCCTTTTTACAGCATGAAGCCTGAGCTGTTCAGCGGGGGAGGACATGGTACCTTAGCCCAGTTTGGCTGGGCCTGCCCTCGTGCCTGGTGGGAGGCAGTAACTGCTGCAAAGTGCCGGTCAGAGCCTGCTCTTCACACGCTCCTGTGCCCAGGAAAGTAAGCTGTGCCCTATTCTCCATTGATCTGCAGTTCTGCATCCCAAAGGGAACGTAGCAATGTCTGTCTCTGCACCATGACTCAGCTGGAGTCACACCACCTCAGGTACCAGCTAGATAGGTGTGATTGATAGAAACTTTTTACGTCTTTTATTTTTGCAGTTAAAATGTGGCAGACAGAGAGATCATGCTTTCCAGAGTGTGTAGGACACAGTGATCCCAAGTATGTTGGTCAGACTGATGCACCTCCAGGCTGCCTGCAATGCAGCTGTGTGGCTGAAAACAGGCAGGGCATGGAGTTGGGTCTCTGTAGTTGTTCGCCTGGCTGTCTTATCAGCTGCTGAAGAGACATAGCCCACAATATTTATCTCTTGAACAACGTTCAGAGTCTCTCTGATGCATTTCAGAAGCTACGGGAAGTCTTCCTAAATTCACATAATGAGGCAGACATGGAGGAGCCTTGTGTTTCATCCCAGCAGGGAGCAATTGTTCTTCCCTGGGAAGCTGATGTTCTTTCCCAGTATTTTTCTCATGTGCCTCCAATAACAAAATGCTGTGGCTGAGATTGTGTAATTTTCCTCCTTGAAGAGGGTGACCTAGTACTGGGTAGACGAGATGCTGCAGCCTTTCCAAAGTACGTCAGTACCCCAAAGTGTCCGGTCGGTTGACAAGAGTAAGGATATAGACATAGAATCATAGAATAGAATCATAGAATGGTTTAGATTGGAAGGGACCTTAAAGCTCATCTAGTTCCAACCCCCCCAAGAGAAGAAAATAGAAGCATTGATGGTGAATCCCTGCTATGCCCAGAGGAGGAGGACTAGGAGGGCAGTTTCTTCTAGGGAAGGACCTTTCATCAGGAATGCCCTCTCTCCATAGGGGAGTGATTGATATTTGAGATGTGTAATGAACCCAAATAAATGAGTGACTTTGAATGCAGCGTTTTGAAAATCCCTCAAGAAGAGGTGGTTCCCCTAATGGGCCACAGAAGGCCACTTAGCAGAGTTTTAGGAACAGAAGTTGCTGGCACTGGGATAGCAGGTACTGCAAGGCCCACCCGTGAGGAGTGGCTGCTGATGTGGTGGGAAGCGGGTTGGCTTCACCACAGCCACATGTGCAGGTGGTGCAAGGTTGCATGGTCCCTTGGGTGTCAGCGCCTGTACAGAGGAGGGGCGTCTCAGACTTTGGCCCCATCAAAAAGTGAACCTCAGAAGACTGTAATGACTCCTTGTATCTTGACAGGTTGAGCACTGGAGGTAGAACCACACTTTGGTTCGTCCTTTTCCTTATTTTTGCCTCTGTTTCAAATAATTGGGATTGCAATAGTTGTAGATGAACGGAACCTTTGAAAAGGTGTTGCTGGGAGTTCAGGAGTTGAGGATTTGGGTCTGGGAGGGTGTTAATGAAGGGAAGCATCCCAGAAGACCGTGGTTTTACTGTGACATGCTCAATACATTAGATGCTTGTGTTAATCGCTCAGGAAGGAACAGTGTTGGCTGAGTTTCTTTGACTCTCTGAATATCACTTAGATAAACAGCAAGACACTCACGGCAGTGTCTGTCTGCTAAGAGTGAAGGTGTGTCAAAAGCTGATTGAGCTGAAATCCCAGATTTACCTTGCCAGATATTACCACCACTCCAGTACTAGTGAGGTGAGTAGCATGAACTAACCTGCCTGAAACTTACAGCAGATAAAATTCATGGAGGCCAGTGGACTATACAAGCCATCCTTAATTAACAAAAACATTATCTAATGCATGGTCAATCCCCCTCCCCCTCCCCCCCCCAAAAAAAAAAAAAGTTCTATTTACTCGAGAGTTGAAAAATGCAGAGCCAATACTGGAGGTCCAGAAAAAATCTGATTTTGTGCACAGAGGGTGCATGTGCAATGGTAGCAGTGTCTGTGTTGGCAGTCATTTCAAAGGGACTTGCATTACCCTGTCATCATTACCCTGTCATCCAGCCTTAATTCCATGAAAGGAGGAATACAAAAAGCAAGGATTCTCTTCACTAATAAATGGGGGAAAAAAACAGCTGTTTGAGTTAGTCTGATAATCCCATTTAAACAAATTATGTATGTTGAAACACTGTGGATTTCTGAGATAAGCAAATCCACCACAGGTCCTGTAGTCAGGGAGAAGGGAAGGTCTCGTGTTTGATGCGCCTGGGGAGATGTGTGAGCCATCTCTGCCACGGTAACTTGCCAGGAAATTGAACAGAAGTCCAGATTTAGCCCATGGAGGAGGATTTAAATCAGCCTTTGGAGGTGTCTGTCTGTGATGACTACAATAGCTGACCTTCCAGCTGCGCTGTTGACTGCAAACGCTCCGTGTGACTTCACTGTGCGTGAGCTTTGGTACCAAACCTCTCGGACCTGCCATCCCGACCAAAGACGGGCCCCTGGGCCCCCATTTTCTGCCTGGGCAATGTAGCGGGTAACCTTTCCTGGGCACCCGCCTTGGGTTCGCTCGCTGCGGCGGGGCCCTGACCCTTCCCCAGGCATCGTGCCCGGCTGCACCGACATACATGGCAGCAACACTGGCCCGCCCGAAGGGCGCAAAATTAATCCGCTCCTACAAATTTCTTCTCTCCAGAGCCGCCCTTTGAGTTTTCCCGCTCGCTTGGGCTGCCGCCGCCCGCCCGCGTCACCGGCCGCGGGTCTGACGTCAGCACCCGCCCGGCCCGTGCCGGCATTGCGTCACGCCGCCGGGACGGAGGCGACGCCGGTGCTGTGGTGACACCTGCTGGGACGGAGGAACATCGCGGCGGCTCCGTCCCCGCCGCCCCGCGGCTCCCGGCCCCCCGAGTCCCGGGGCGGGACGCGCCGCGTTTCGTCCCCGTCCCGCCGCAGGGACCCGAGCGGGCGGGACAGGGACTCGCTGCCTGGCTGCCACCAGGAGCCGGGTGACAGCGCGTCCCTGCTGCCACAGGGAAGGTCCCTGAGCCCTGTGGCGGTGGGCGTGAGGAAAACAGGCGCAGGGGAAAGCTATACCTTCTGCCCGGGGGTTTTAAAGAGCGCGTCCTCTTCCTTCTTCTTTCACCTCCTTAGAAATAAAACTGGATGACAAAGAATTTCTATGAGGAGACTTGGGAGCCGATGGATCTTCTTCCCACTTCCAGTGTGCTTGCAAGGGAGGTCTTTGGCTTTCTGTCTCTTGTTCATCCATGGGATGTGGAGGATAATGTTGGTCACCAAAGTTACCCACGCAGCTCTTGTGTGTTTTCGTTCATTAATGTCTGGAGTAATTTAAGATCCTTAGGGTATGGAAATGCAAAATATTTGTGTGTTTATGGGAGAGAGTTGGTGACATTATTTTAGCATATCTGTGTGTTATGGTTTGAGAAACCCACAGCAATTTATTGTCATTTAGACAATTATTCTCTCACCCAATGACCCCTTCCCACCCAGGAAGGGGAATCAGGGAAAAACAAGGAAACACGGGGGTTGAAATATAAATAGATTTACTAGGATAAGACTAAATAATTAACATTAATAATACTAAAGAACCAGTATTGATCCCAATACTAATATGAAATATGCAAGGATTATACTCAGCCCATTCTATCCGTAGGAAGCTGTGCACTCCCAGCAGTGGACCACAAATGTGGGAGACTGTGAGCGCTGCAGCTTTGAGAGGAAGGGTAGGGCTCAGGGGTCTGTCACCGGGGCAAGAAGTTCTCAGGATCGCAGCCATCAAGGGAGAAAGAGGACTTCTCAGCAAACTTTCTAATTTATATTGAATGTGATGTTCATGGTATGAAATAATCCTGTTGGCCATCTTGGGTCAAGTGCCCAGGTCTTGCTCCTCCTCGTCCCTGTACCTGGTAAGGCTCGAAAACACTGAGACCTTGAAGCCCACACACCATATCTGGCTGTAAAGTGAATATTTTCATGAATTCAGCTACTAGAGTCTTCTAAAAGTGCAGTTTTCCCAAGCATTAGAAGAGAAATTAGTCCTCTGTTCCTCAAATCAGGACATTGTGCTACAACTACATGTGTCTTTCAAAATGAGTGTTGGCAGAGCTTTTGCATCCCACCAAGTCACCACGTAAACTGCGTCAAATAAACCCCTAAGTACAGTTCTGGATATGACTTGGCAGAGAGGAGCAGAGCAGGAGAGAGTGTGACTTCTGCTGCTGAGGACAGGCTTGGTGCGAGAGCTCAGTCTGTCAGCGGTGTGTGTATCAGTTGCCCACCGTGTTTTGAGCCAAGGCTTCGCCAGAGTTGAGCAGAGAGCTTAGGCTGAGGAGCTCAGACGTGGACTTGGCGTCTCCAACAACTTCACAACTTGCCTCTGCCAGGGGTTACAGCTGGGGATTGTCGGCAAAACTTGCTTATCCAGGGGTGTCCCACAGACCAGTGAGACCACTGACATCTTCAGGCCACTGTTGTATGGGTCTCTCTCACATACGAGGTCGGTCTGAAATCAGCACTGAAGAGCATTGCTTGACGGGGTGGCTGCTGATGCCGGGGCTGGTTCTGGCTGCTGTCATTCCCCAACAACATGAATCTCGACTCCATTTTCATTTCTGTCTTTTTCATCTTTCTGACTATTTTCTGCAAAATGTTTCCCTACCTTATACGCGTACCCAGGAGCATGAGCGCCACCTGTGCTTTTGTCGAGCCTTTCCATCAGCCCTGCGCTCTCCCTTCTCTCAGCTCTACATGGGCCACATTTGAGGAACTTACATACGTTATTTCTTCTGCTCTCCGAATCAGATAACCACCCCAAGCATGAAGGACTGCGTGTGTGATAGCAGAAACAGTGACCCTGCCATGCGTGATGCTGGACATCAACTCAAAGGTGTTAAAATTGTGCCCCAGCTTAGCCTTTTTCCTCAAACCCTCTGCTTTTGTGCAGCCACCTTCTCTCCACAGCTTCTCAAGTAAAAATCTTTCATCATGTAGGAAAGCTACTGTCACTCCAGTTAATAGACACAGTGGGATATTGATGACAGAATATTATCTGCTAGAATATCACCATGGAGGATGGTAAAACTCTGCACCCTCAGAGCACCAGCAAATCTGATGGGGAGCTGATGAGCCGGCTTCTATTCAAGCTCATAAGATAATAGTTATCCGTAATATAGGAAAGCGGAGTACAGGACAAAGTTATTATTAAATTCAGATGTAAAGATCCTAGTCATGATTTTAGCGAAAGGGATACAGCAAATATTATCAAGTTCAATAAAAGAAGCCAAATGGTTATGAAACATAAATATTTTTCCAGTAACATGAGAAGGGGACCAAGTTATACTGTATTCAAAAAAAAAGAGAAAGAAAAGCATACCAGTAGAACCGCATGCTGACTTATGGGAAATGATATTTTAAAAAGGAGAAGTCACAGTTTCTGGAGAACAATATGAAGCTGAATGGTATGCAGTCAGCAATACTAATTAGTTTCAACACTAGGCTTTTCTGGGGCAAATTGAATATTTTAAGAAACTTGTAGCTTTAAGTTGAAAGATGGAAGTTTAAAAAGTTAGACCTCAATTTAAAAGTTTTAAAGACATTTAGAATAACATCAAAACCACAAAAACGCCTCCTTGGATTAAAAATTTCCAGAAAACCTGTGTGGGTAGGTAGAAGCATGAAGTGACCCTTTGGAGCTGATGGTGGCACTGCCCTCCCTTGTCTCCTTGTCCTCAGTCACTGGCCATGGGAGAAGGACTATATTTGCTAAGTTGCAGGTAGTCTTGGTCCTTCACTGGTCAGGAAGAAACTCCAAATACCAGTGAGGGCACAACAGCTTATTTCCAAAAGGGAGAGCTGGAACTCACTGGGAGCCTCAGTGCAAGGGGCTGCTGGGAGATGTGGCTCATGGGCACTCGCGTGGTGGGCTTGAGCTGAAGAAAAGCCTGCTGCAAAGTTTGTTTGCTCCCAGAGAAAAGAAAGAGAGAGGGGAAAGCAGAGAAGCTGGTTGTTTCCCTTTAGAAAGAGAAAATATCTGCCATTTGGCTTGTTTTGGTTGGAGTGGGTGTAGCTTCCTGACATGTTCAGCCAAGGACTTTCCACATGGGCATGCTCCAGCCTTTGGTCCGTTCCTGTCAGACTCGGGGGCAGCACATGCCTACAACCCTAGTGAAGCCAAAGCCACCCTGTATTGCTGCTGCATGCAGCCACCTCCAAAGTGCCTATCAGGAGAAGGAAGAAGTTTATGCAGGGAGGGGAGGGTAAGGCACCGGTGATGTACAAGAGGCAGTTCAGAGGTAAATGACTCATGGGGCTGGGCTGGGACGGTAACACAAACAGGGAATGTCTCGTGCTCACAGCCTCGCGCTGACGAATGGTGAGCACTCAGATGAGGTCATTTTAGACTGCAGTGGAGGAATATAGCACTGTGCAATGAAGAAGGCACGTTGCCATTCCTTTTCAGGCCGTTGTCTTATTACTGTTTGTCTGAGGTTTGGTTTATGGTACTTAAAGTTGGGTTGCTATTTTATGGTTTGCGTTTTTTGCAAGTGGTCGTACAGCCACGTGTCACATAACCAAATCCATTCGGTAAGAAGTTCAGTGTTAATAAAATAACCTTGATGTTACTGGAATTTTGCAGGCAGGCAGCTAGCCAGCTGCAAACAGCTAGCTACAAATGTGTGCGCTGAACTCAAAACTGGATTGCCGCCGTTTGGCATTAACTGAAGCACAGTATCCTAAGGGTGGCCTTCGTTTCAGAACAAGACTCAGCGTAGGGAGGTTTGCTGTGCTCAGGGGGATGGCCCAGGACACATCTGCATGTCCTGGTGCACAGGATGCCCAATTCCGGGATTTTCCAGTGTTTCCCACAGGTAACCAGAACAAATATCTGTACAGCACCTGGCCCTGGTTGGCCCCCGTTCTGTCAAAAAATCTTTAGGGAAGTGACAGGCACCTCTTCAGGGTGGTATCTCTCTTGTGTTCCCTTTGCTTTGCTCTGATCCTGGTGCCTATTTATCTTGGGTGAAGTGCGATGACTGCCTAATTACTGGCCTTTAATAGTTTTCCTTCTTGTAGTGGATCCATAAGAATTCCCTTGTGTTGCCTCAGTACAGCTAACGCTTAGAAAACGGAAGAGTACATTGTATATAAGAGCCCGGAAAAATACGAGAATGCCATCCTGGGGCATGCAAACTGCCTACCTTAGCCTACTTTCAACACAAATTCAGAGCATCTGAAACTAGAAGGCCACATTTTTTTCTTTACTTCAAGAATTATGCATTTTCCATGGGCTTTTCAGCATTTAACTTAACTTAGATGCCTAAAATAAGTATGTGATTGCATCCTTCACTTGCTGCATTAGGACAAGACAAGTTGGATATTTTTATCAGCCTTCTAGGTTTCTGTTTCCTCTTGTTAAACTACTTCACTCAGCAGGTACCACTTTGTATTAACATATTCCCAGTTAAAACTGGTTATGGTAAGACTCTCCTTTTATGCTTTTTCCCCCCTTCTAATTATAGTCTTTGAGGCCTGCTTATAGGTTACAGCAATCATGACAGATGCCTTTTACTAATATTTATTACTTTTTAAATGAATAAGTGCAAAGTTTGTAAACAAAAATCACTAGTTTCCTTATAAGGTTTAGTTTTCACATGCTAGAGGGGAACCCTGGGCCCCTGTCTCTGCCATGCTTCCCACCTTCAAATTAGGTCCACCCTGTTGCAGTATCCTTCAGAACTATAATTTTATCTAGCCCTGTAATGTTAATTATTATTTTCATCATCATCAGTACAGCAACTGCCACTTATGTACCTGGAGGAGGATCAGCATGTCCAGGCGATCCTTTGTGCTTAATCCTGGGGAGACAACCGGGCTTCTCACTAGCACATCCAGACCCAGGCCTGATCCTGTGGTATGAATTCATTTAAGTGCTTGGGAGATTATTTTCGGCCACGAATTTGTCTAATTGTTCTTTGAATCATGTAAGCTTTTGAAATTCATGGCATCTTGCAATTAGTTCCACAGCTTGATTATGCACTGCCTAGAAAAGTGTCTCTTTTGTTTGCCACCTGAGAATTTGATTTTATGCCTTCTGGGTCTCATATTATGAGAGACAGCACATAACCATTCCCCATTTGTCTGTCCCGTGCACTCATGATTTTCTTTCTCTGCCATAAACCTATTTTTCTCAGGCTAAAAGCCCAAGCACTCATTTCTTGTACAAAAACCATCCCATTGCTTCTTCACCGTATTAAATTTCATCCTCACAACTTTTCTAGGTCTGCTATACCAAAGCTATTGATGAGACCTGTACATGGCATGCAAAGGGGCGCGCCACAGATTTATAGTCAGACCGATATTTTCTATTTTGGTTTCCCGTCCTTTACTAAAAATGCCTTTTCGCTTAAATAATGTATCACCTGGACTCTGCCCCTTGGAGAGAGGAGGATGTTTGATCCGCAGCTTCCTAAGTCTCATGCTATCCAAAGATTTAGGAAGAGTTTTGCCAATAGATGCTAGAGGAAATGTACCCTCAACAGGCAGTCTAGCTCTACACCAAAGCCAATGAAATCAAACACGAGCACAGAAGGGATTAGCCCCTCACTGGCTGGCTATGGTTAATCTTACTTTCAGGAACTTTGCTTGCACGCTCTTGAAATACACACTTAGCAAAGGGATGACAGTAGTGTGTACTGCTGCCTACCTGAAACTACCGCCATAGTGCTTTCCAGGCAGTTGACATTGCAGTGCAAGGAAGGCCACAGCCGTTTAGAGGCATCACATCTTTTGTACGATGTCTGTGAAGCTAAGGAGGATGTTTTCACCAACAGCAACTACAAATGTTCCTTCCAAAAAGGAATGATTGAACCGCATGTTTCTGGTTAACCCACTGCAACAAGAGTTTCAGTCTTGATCTCCTCCTCTTTATAATGGCTTTGGCCCAGCGCTGTGCACGGGATACATTTAGGCTGTGAGTTTGTGGTACCGGTAATGAGGTCTATTTCTTCATAAAATCAGCTTCTTCTGGACTATTGCTTTTAGCCTTTCTGTAGGTCTCCTTAAAACACTTTATGTTCTCCTTGTGATTCTTTCCAGAGTAATCTAAACCCCAGCTGCCAGTTTCCAGGCTGTGTTCATTGCGCAGGAGACCCATGTTGCTCCTGGGCAGGCGATGTTGTGAGTGCTAAAAATTCTCGTGGATTAGGGTAAGCCTGAGCACAGTTATGGAGGAGAACCCTGTGGCCTCTCAGTTGCTCCAGAGCAGCAGCACTCCACCTAATGTGGATGCTAGCCCAGCTGCTGGCCACGACTTGCCACCAGCTGTGATTAGAGGATCTTCTCTCCCTCAGCATCCTGCACAAACAAACAGAGGGAAATGGAGGCATGTACAACTAGACTGGAGCTTTTTTCTTGCACCCTCACAAGCCTTGCACAGGGATAAAAAAAAGAGGGACCCCACCACAGCACTACACAATTTCCACCTTGCAGCTGAATTTGCAGCACTTCTGTTAGCGCTGCTGGCTGATCCTCCACTGATACCACCACCTAACCATGGCAAATGGCAGGAGCCAAGAGGTGCACTCTGATACAATGCAACTCACTCTTTGCCTGTAGACAAGTGGGAAGAAATTACATGGTTTGTTGACAGGTGAAAGAAAAATGAAAAAAAAAGCAACAAAGAAGAAAATTAAACCAGACTGCGAGCAGGAGGAGCTGCATGCAAAAGAAACATTATAGAGAAGAAATGAAAGGTGAATGGGTTTTGTTTGTGCTCAAAAAGAAGAGGCAGTAAGTGGAGGGAAGGGAGAAGCAGTAGCTGAGAAGGGTAGTGATACACATGAGAAAAGAAGGCTGCCCTTGATAGCCCTTGGGGGCATAGAAGAAAATTTGGGAATGGTGGGAGCCATTTCTTCAGGTGATGATTGTGGGTTATGCTGTAATGTTGTTGTGTATGCTGTAATGCTGTAATGTTAAGGTATTGGGTGCAGCAGTAGTCACAGAGTCCTTGACTCTTCCCAAACATAATGGGTGATGAAATTTCAGAAGGTGGTGTTCACACTGTTGATGCTGGTGGTGGTGGCACTGAGGGCTGCAGCCGTGGTGGTGCTGGTTCTTCCCCTCCTTGTTTCTGCCTCTCTTTACTTGGGTGTTAGGGGCGAAGAAAATACAGAGAAAGACATCTAGGAGCAGGGCTTCTTGTTCAGCAACTGTGCCTGGCCTACTGTGGAAAACAAAGTGGATGAAGCCAGTTCTTTTCTACAGCTGGCCACTATCACAGATGGACCTTCAGTCTATCCCAGTGCACTGTTGCCAGAGCCCTCAGTGCCTCCCGCAGCTCCAGGGAGTTTGGCTGACTGAGTCAAGCTCAGCTTCTTCATTGGTAAGAGCTGCTGTGAAGGAAATGAAGAGAGAGAGCCTGCCCCTCCTTCCCTTGAGAGCTGCTTTTGAGTTAATGCTTCTGAGTTAATGCTCGTTCTGCCCTGGACTCACTGACTTAACTCCCTGGCGTGGCCTCAGACCTTCTTCATCAGAACAGGTCTCCCAGTTATCGGTGGCATGAGGCTGACTCTGATCACTGCATCCAGACCTGGTCCCTATCCAGAATCGCCGACTCCACTTTTGGACGCCTCATCGGCGAGGCAATGCTCCTGCCCGTGTCACTGTCACCCTCAGCCCCTGGCCTCCACACCTTCCCTGGTGGGGCAGCTTGCCTGTGCTGCTCCCTGACGCCGTTCATGTCGTCTTACCGAGCTGTGCATTTCAAATGCAGAAGCTGTTAGACATGGTGAAGTGTATTTTCATGCCAGCTGAGCTTGGGCAGGAAAGAGGTTTTTTATTCTGAAGACATTTTCAAATATAAAATATATATAAAATATTTCAATAGTATTTTATCTTGACGCAGACCTCAGGATTTTCAGAGTAGTTATTTTGGTGATAAATCCCAAGTAAGCAACAGTTAAGGGCATACAACATTTTTTTGGGGGAGACCATGGCTTATTTTTTTCTACCAGTGTGTAATCAATCAGCTCTACAAAATGCAGTCATGCCAATGCGCTGTGCTTAAGGAATCCTGTGCTATATTAGCAATAGTTTGAGAGAACTGGTTTGAAAAGTGATAATGGGAGAGTTAGAAGTCAAACATGGGTGTGACAGATAACCAGTAGCTCCAGTCTGTACTAGGAGCTGTATATCGAAACGGTTACACAGTGAAAACTCTTTTACCTAGTTTTTCTAGGTTCATTCATCTTTAATATCAGCACATGACATACAGCTGAAAATAATGCCTTTTTTACTGTCTGTAACTAAATGGTGCATCTCTGGATCAGAACCTGGAGATGTTGTTCAGAGTGGAAACAACTAGGGATTTGAACACAAAGTGGTGAGTGACTTCTAGGGAAGCTAATGTGCTGGAGGATAGTCCATGAGGAGGGACTGGACAAGGCTGCATAGGGGCTGAACTAATTTAGCAATGACCAGTTTGGTTTTGCTACACATCTCTCCACTTCTGCTCTGGGTATCACATAATCGACGGAGGTTAATTTAAAGAAGAGACTGGCTGAAGGCAACAATCAGTTTTGACTGAAAACATATTTACACCTGTGATAGAATTAAGTTCACTTTCATAAGGTCTCCCATCTAAACTAGTCATAATATTTTTCTAAAGTCAGTGGAGATAAATGGATGAAATGCCTGTGTCCACCCTGACAGCTTACCTTGGACGCTTTAGCAATTTAAAATGTGTCTGATTTAGTTTCCCATTAGGTGAGCCAGTCCCTTGCAATCTACTTGTCTTTCTCTGCTCATTTTCTAATCACTTTCTAATCCTTCCACTTTTCTATAACTGGGCAACTTCACTTCGAGTTCCATCTTCACGTGTTTTAACTTCTCCTAGCACTAGAGCTTTTTGCTAGGAAATGCCTGCAGCTGGGGAAAGCCATTCTATAGTCTCTGCCTTGGTGAGATATTTCATGCAAATAGAGAATGTATCTGGCAACCATTTTCAGCAATGGCTCAACTCTTCATTATTGATAGTTTTTACATGAGTCTTGGAGTCTCAGCTTTTCAGTTTTCTCTGTTGTTTCTTTCCTGACTCGTTTTTCCTTTGTTATTGTCATATACATGGCATATACAGATCAAGATCTGCATATTATCATATTTGCTCTCTAACTAAATTGTTTAATTCTATATCCATTGTGGGACAAACCAGGACACGTAGCAAGCAAAGCAAACCTGTATTGTAAGATATTAGTCACTGGGAGGAAGCGGTGCTTTTGGAAATACCGGCTCATTTTGGCAGGAAGCAAATGAGCAGGAATTTCAGTGATTCAGCTTTCAGTGAGGGAGGGATGATCAGGAAGAAGCTAGAAAAGGAATGGAGACTATGAGGAATACGCAAGGAAAAATAGTTCTGGTGTGTGTAATACGTAATGTTGAGGATAAATGTAGTAGTTCTCTGTTACGATATGTCCAATCCATTGCTACAGTCCAGAAATTAAAGACACCGCTCTTTGTTTCAGACAGGACCTGAGCTTAGCCTCTGGCATCTTCATTTACACTTCTAAATAATGACCACTTTTTCCAAAGCGATGGGACATTTGCAGTTCTCATTGCCTGCAAGGGAATAATGAATGGCTCAGGCCATGAACTGCAAACGCTAAGCACCGAGCAGCTCCCTCCAGACAATGCACTGGGACTTTAACTTTAGGCTCCTAGTGTCAAAATGCAGATGTAAGAGAATGCTAATGGCAGTGAAAATTCTGGCTTAATTAGATGGCTTTAATTAAACCCGTGCTAACCCTTATGTGGGTACTCTTCAATGTGAGCAACAATGTCTCATTGAGTTTAACTTGAATAGGAGCCAGTATAAAATAAACTGGAGCGAGTGACCGCACCAGGGCTTAGCATGGGTTTAATTAAATTAGTAAAAGATTAAACCACTACCATTTCTTATTTGGAGGAGCCTTCCAAAGGTAGCTGAGGGGAATGGGGGTCGAATATGGGTGATATGTTAACTTTGATGACTTTTTCGCTTTATAATGAAAGTTTGGGGCACTTGTATATTTTGGAAAATATGTTATGCAATTGCTGGTTGACAGCATTCATAATATGTATATGCCTCTGTGAGAATAAGCACATTAAGTAATTCACTGCATTTCTGAAAGGTAATTTTAAAATACTGGTAAATGAGCTACTCAACCACCTGGAGCCATTGCAGGTTCACCAAGGGGGAACTTGCCTTGAATATTATTGTCTTTTGAGGAGAGACTTTATAATAATGCAGATCATGTATAGGGTCAAAACCTCAGCTAGCATCAGTCACGGTGTCTAGATTGAAATGAAGATTATCTACAGCTACAGAGAATCATTTCTTTCATTTTAAAATGTACAAACTAAAAGCCCAGTTCTCAAGGCAATATAAATCTATTTTTATTCATTCTTTATAACAATATTCTTGAAAATGGTCAAAATCATCAAGGGTTTCAAATTATCCAGTTTAGATATTTATTAGATATTTAGATATGTGCTGGCGTGAATTCACAGTAATTTTAAATGGGTTATAAGGAATGCTATCAACCATTACTGAACCATAAATTATTAGAATATTTAGGGAAATTGATATAAATCGCAACTCAGGCGTTTTGAAGCAGAATCGCATCAAATAACATTTGACATACATTCAAGGAATAGAAAATGCTACAACTAAAAGTAATGCGGGCAGACATCCAGCAGGTTTTAAGGGGGCGCAGGATCTCAGTTTAGGGGAGAAACGGAGCTCACCTGAAGTGGGCCGGCACCTCCACCACCCCCCGAGCCCGGGCTCTTGCGCCGGCTCGAAGCGAGGTGGCCAGGGGCCACCTAAACCCCACGGCCCGTCTGCAGCAGGAGGAACTGAGAAGGGTAGAGATGAGCCTTCCAGGCTTTTGAAGCCGGTGCCTAACTCAGGGAACAAAAGAGAGATTCCAAAGGAGGTGTTAATGCTAACGGCCAACATCTACATGGTAATTGAGTGCTTTACAACGTTCGCTGAAACAGAGAGATCAAACCCCCATTCCACCTAAGGCGTCTGAAGCTCACTCTCCTCGGCCCAGTGAAAGTGCCAGAGACGACCTGAATTAAGGCCGTTTTCTATCACTTTCTATTAAAACAAACCCAGGGGCAGTAAGGTTTGCAAGATATCTCTGGACAAAGAGAACAAATAAGAAGGAGCCTGACTAAGACGTGGTCGGGTGACATGACTAAGACGTGGTGAGGCACTGGAACGGGTTGCCCAGAGAAGTTGTGGATGCCCCATCCCTGGAGGTGTTCAAGGCCAGGCTGGATGGGGCTTGGAGCAACCTGGTCTAGTGGGAGGTGTCCCTGCCCATGGCAGGGGGGTTGGAACTAGATGAGCTTTAAGGACCCTTCTAACCCAAACCATTCTATGATTCTATGACATCGTAAAGCTGCTGTAAGTATCCATTTAATAAAGCCACATCCATACGACATACACAGCTGAGCTAGTATCAACTCCCTCACTCTAATTTGTTCAAAGCAATTGGAAGGGTAACCTCTCCATGGACTTTATGCTGGATCACATATCGTGTCCTCCCTAGGCCAGCATAAAACATAAACCAAATATAAACATTGCATTGTATCCTGTGGCAAGTTCAACAAAAAATCAATTGTGTGCTCCCACTGTTCTGAGTGAGTTTGTACCGTCAGCTCATCTAGTAATGCACAAAGCCAATAGGAAGAAAAATGGAAGCACTGGCTGGAGTGTATCATGAAAACAATTCTCGAATTGACATGCTCAGTAACACTTGGTATCAAGAAATAAGATTTAACTAGTCAGGTTATTAAATAATTGTTAGTAGGCTTTAAAAAATGCCTGGTTTGAGACAAATTAATGAAATTCACATTTGTTTTTACAGTCTCAGTACTTAAAATAGGGGGCCTCAGGGAACTGTGTGATCAATGTTACAAGATGACATGGTCTGTGATGCTTTCTCCAGCAACGTATTTCCTATGTTGGAATTATAGTCAGAAAGCAGACCCATTATCTGATAATTTTACACCTCTGGTAATGTATCGTTTTGGCTGAAAACATACCAGTTGGTCCTGTATTGGAAAATAGTGAAGATCATCTTTTTGTTTTATAAATGAGGATTATAATTTGAAGGATGTACAGTAGGAAACATATTTTAGACAGAAAGTGACTGAAGAAACAGAAGGAGAATCATCCAGTATTAATTATACCATCAGAAAAGAGAAGGAAAAAAGAGAGAAAAAGGACGGAAGGAAAAAAAAGAAATAGTATGCTTTTTCTTAATCAGTAGAATCATAGAATCACAAAGTTGTGGAGGTTGGCAGGAACCTCTGGAGATCATCTGATCCAACCCCACTGTTGAAAGCCGGGTCAGCTACAGCAGGCTGCTCAGGACTGTGTCCAGTAGGGTTTTGAACATCTCCAAGGATGGAGACTCCACTACCACTCTGGGAAACCTGGTCGAGTGTACAATCACTCTTATAGTGAAAACACTTTCTCCTATGTTGCTGCACAGTCTGGTGACACCTTCTCACAGCTCCTTTACCCCGTGTTGTGGTTTAACCTGTCAGGCAGCTAAACAAAACCAGGACACCTGGTGCCAAAGATTCTCAACAATGGCACATCTCCTGCAGGTTAAAAGATCACCTCCTGCTGCCCCTGCCCCAGCTGCATCCTCCTTCTGAAGCTCCACATGGAAGTTGTCCTAGAATAAAATAGGTGGGAACAGAAAGTGGAATAGGTACTCTGAAACAATCTAATTTGTGGAAAAATTTATTCTAGAATAAGAATCTTGGGTTTTTTCCCTTCTGGACCATGATATTCAATTTCCAAACCCTGCATGCTCTATCTTACGCTACGTCCCCCATTTGATTTCTCATT
Organism: Chroicocephalus ridibundus; assembly: GCF_963924245.1. Classification (NCBI taxonomy): domain Eukaryota; kingdom Metazoa; phylum Chordata; class Aves; order Charadriiformes; family Laridae; genus Chroicocephalus; species Chroicocephalus ridibundus. Next base: position 205,071,214 of record NC_086284.1, read on the forward strand.
TTACCAGCTTAAATTGGTGAAGACAATACAGTGTGACTACCACTACGTCCTTCACTTTGGCACTGGTTTCCAAAGAAGGCACAATGGTTAAAGTACTGCTACCTTCCTTGTCTCCACTGAAGTTAACATCAGCTGAACTACTTCAGGGGTAGAAAAGACTAGGAGTAGAAGATTTTGGAGTATAATATAGTCAAAGCCAGCACGGTTGGTTAAGCAGATTGCTTAGGTGAACTGAAGGGAATAAGAGAAAAAATAAGATGAAGTAAAATCAGGATTAGCAAGAAAAATTTTCACTTTTGATATGTAAACCAAGGACTTTGTAACATTTTAGACTAAGTGACCATTATTGACCCACAAGACTAGTGAGCACCAGTAGGGCTTTTATCAGCATTTATTAATAACAGGGCAATGATGATATAAGTGATGCACAGTTTGCATGGTTATGTGCATCACATACAGATTACGTCCCAGAAAGTGGAAACAAATGTTAAACAGATTCTGCTAAAATATCTTCCGTGAGTGCTTTCTGTATGACAAAGCATGCTTCTTTGTGTATTTTTATTTTTACTATTGCTTCGGGGTCTTTTGAATGCATCTGTCTTCTACTAAAACATGTTTGAGATTTTTTTTCCTCTTCCAAACATTATTGTCAACGAATGCTATTAAAATAAAAGGCTTATTTAAAAAAAAATCCTTTCTTCCCCTCTGCACATAGTCAGTCACCATTTTGAAAGAGGGTGTATTGAGGCCATGAATAAAGTGAAAAAAAGAGCATGCAATAATCAGAGCCAGTGGAATACACTTTACCTCAGGCTCCATCCTTGCTGGGCTCCTGCCCCAGTGTGGCTCCTGGCTGCTGATGGACTCCGTAACCTCGGCCTTTTTTTCTCTGCAAATGCTTCATTGCTTTTTCGTTCTAGAATATGTTTTTTTTCAGCTGTTGTAAGCTGTTGCGGGAGTAAAGCTCTGGGAAAGAAACAGAACATTTTATTGTTGTGGTTGCCCTCTTCTGTCTTCTAACAGGTCTGTAGAGTAGAACCAGCCATGATGGCCAGCTGCAGGGTCCATCTAGTCTAGTGTCCTTGCCTGTTTGAGGCCAGAAGAGGAAGGTTAGGGAAAGATTGCAAGAACGGTGCAAACATTGAGGGTTACCTCCCCTGATGTATTCTTCCTTCCTTTCCTAGCCTGTTGCTTTCGGGCTTTCTGAGCCCAAGGTGCTAGACTTGCTTTTCATGCACAACAGCCCTTGATGGATTTTTTTTCTTCCAGTCATGTCTGATTGTTTCGAATGGTGTGCTCTGTAACATCTGCAGCCCCTTCTCAATGAGCTCACCTTTATGTTCAGTATCGGGGTGCATTTCTCCATTTTGGCACCCACAACTCTGCTGGAAGATAAACTCCACAGAGTAATTATGAATCATACCTGAAAAAAAATACTTCTTTTTGGTCATTTAAATTTTTTTGTTCTATGTCTTCATGTGATTCCCTGTCATTCTTGGATTATGAAAACTAAGACATAATGATTTCTTATCTGCCTTCTTTGTGCTATCACAGTTTTATAAACCTTTATCATATTCTTCCTCAGCCATCTGTTTTTCCAGCTGAAGAGTCTTAGCCTATTTAATCTCTTTTCATAGAGAAGCTGTTCCATATTTCTGCTCATCCTCGTTACCCTTCTTTGTATCATTACTGTATCCTTTTAGAGATGGTAAGACTAGAAATACACAGTATTCAAGATTTGTGGAGGCACAATTCACTTGTCTTCTGCAGAATCCTGTCCTCTGTTTTGCTTTCTATCCCTCCCATAGTGATTCCTAACATCTTATTTCCCTTTTTGGCTGCCAGTGTGATTCCTACACACAGCGATTCCATGGTATTTTTATTTTTTTCGTAATAACTGATTGAGAGACTATTTTTGTAATCTATTTGCTTTTGTCTCTCTTTGAAAGTATTTTGAGGAAATTTTGCCAATGCTTGTCTGGGCACTTCTCAGACCCAGGGACCTGGTGTCTATTGGGTAACATCTGAAGTTTAGTTGCGAATGGATGCGGAGTCATGGTTACAAACTTTCCTGAAAGCATGCTAAAGACATTTAGGAAGCAAACTAACTGAAGTTAATGCCAGTTAAGGCAACCTCTCAACAGCAGAGGTAAAGATATTAGAAAAGAGTGGTTATCTTTAAAGGCATTGGACAGTAAGATTGTCCTCGCTAATCCAGGTAGAAGAGCACGAGTATGCTGGAGGAAAAGCCCCAGCAGCAGAAGTGGTGTGACTTAATAGCCAGGATTTTAGGATTTATCAGGAGGACTCAAAACTCGATGTGATCGTATGTACAGATAACATTTTTAGCAGTTAAAAGAATTAGCAGCTACCAGTGGGGATTTTTTTGGTTCCAGGCAGGAATTATTCAAGAAAATAAAGTGTTCCTGCAATAATTTGTCAATTGGTACTTCCCCTCGCCTTCCCAAGAATTCTATAAAGAAAATAAATTTGAATAAATAATTGGGAACAAAGATTACAGGGTTCTCTTTTTCTCTTCTCTTCTCTTCTCTTCTCTTCTCTTCTCTTCTCTTCTCTTCTCTTCTCTTCTTCTCTTCTCTTTTCTCTTCTCTTCTCTTCTCTTCTCTTCTCTTCTCTTCTCTTCTCTTCTCTTCTCTTCTCTTCTCTTCTCTTTTCTCTTCTCTTCTCTTCTCTTCTCTTCTCTTCTCTTCTCTTCTCTTCTCTTCTCTTCTCTTCTCTGTTCCAATGTGGACATTCACTGTATATTTAGAATAACGATTGTTAGAAACTAAGAGCTACAGAAAATTAAGTCATTGAGTCTATACATCTTAATCAAGCCATTTTAATCCACTTCTTCATTTTATTCATCTGTTAGAGTAAGGCAATATTTACTTACATAACTCAGGAGTGCCATGAGTGATAATTAATGCTTATAAGCAGTAGTATGATTAAAATGAAGAGCTATGCACTTCCAAAGGATTATTAATTTTATTATCATCATTATTACTGTACTGAGCTATTGTAAATTACTGAAAGATAGCCAATTGCCATGGATTATCTTGAGATGACTTTGTAAGGTATTAAAAGGAGAGTGTTACACTGCAGAAAACTCGTAATGAAGTTGTAAAACTGAGATTATATCCTGTGCCTTAACATGGTATTGTCCGTACTGGAGGTAAAAAAGTCAAAATAATTAATAAATGCTGATTAGCACAAAAATGTACCAATCTGCCTTTTCACTTGTAGCTACCGTGACTCATTTACCGCTTGATGAAAATTCCCCATCTCTGCCTCGATGATTTTCGAGTTGTATGCCAGAAATATCTGTAATTTCAGGAAAAAGGTTACGGCCGATGACTACAAGCAACTGGGTTTCTGCAGTTTGATGAGGGCCCACCTGTCAGCTGAGCTGCTGGGTCTGGTGGTGGGAGCTCCAGCCATCTCCTGTGGCCCAGCGGGTGACGAGCCTCTTGCTAAGCTGCTGTCACTCCGTGGCTGTGACCAGGCACTCGTACGCCAGAGTGTCACCAACTGCAGTGCGGCGGGATTGGGAGATGCCTGTCCCCAACGCTTCCCGCTCCGGGCTCTCATCCTCTGCGTTACAGGACACCTCTCTCACCTAAATCAATCCCCCTGCACGGCTGTGCTCCAAAGTATGCTGTGAAATTAATCCGATTAAAAACAGCACTAACACCATCATTTGGGGAAACGTTTGGGGTTTTTTTTTTGAAAAATGGGTCATTTATAAAGCTGGTTTGGAATATGGCTGCACCTCAAGACTGTCTCCAGGAAGATTTAAAATAGTTTTGTTAATAGGCACTTTAAATGGTTATTTGGATTAATATTCTTGAGTTTCCCTTGAACACAAGCCGAATTATACTGTGAAGAAAATTCATTTATTTCCACTGTCAGTAAGGAATAATTTCTTACGCATAATTTCTGCCTCTTATTTGACTGGCTTTCTGGACATTCTAATTTAGGTTCTTGATGAGTTGAGAATAAAAGATTTCCCTATTCTAAATGGAAAGATTAATTACAGAACAAAGACTGTCTGTGAAGAAAAATGTTATTCTTCACCCTTTACCGATGCTGAGAGAAAGTAATTAGTTAGGAGTCTAATCAAACCCCGAGTGGGATTTGTAGGGAAGGTTAAGCCACCTCTGCTCTTGCTGACACCTTGCTGTTCTGGGTGGTGGAAAGAACCCTGGTTTAATTGAAACAATCCAGGAACCCGACAAGACGCTCTCCCTGTCTCAGCAATCTCTGAAGTATCAGAAGGTCTAGAGGACATGGGATTTCACAACATCTGACAAAATTGTGCTATAAAGCTGCAAGAGTAGCAGCGCCGTGCAAGAAGAAACGGCGTTGTGGACTCAGCAAGGTGGTGACTCTCACAAAGGGCTCAACCAATGCAAAGACTAAGTTTTTTGGACTTCATTTGGGATATGCTTTGTTGGGACACGAAGCCAATCCCAATGATGCTGTGCATATTTCAATGTCGATGGGCTGGAGAAATGGGCTGACAGAAACCTCGTGAAGTTCAACAAGAAGTGCAAAGTCCTGCACCTGGGGAGGAGCAACCCCATGCACTGATATATGTTGGGGACCACACAGATGGAAAGCAGCTTGGCAGAAAAGGACCTGGGGGCCTTGGTGGACAGCAGGTTACACCAGCCAGCAATGTGCCCTTGCTACAAAGAAGATGAATCGCATCCTGGGCTGCATTAGGCAAAGTACTGCCAGCAGCTTGAGGGAGGTGACCCTTCCCTTTATTCACTGCTGGTGAGACGCAGATGGAGCGCTGGGTCCAGTTCTGGGCTCCCCAGTACAAGAAAGACATGCGCATACTGGAGAGAGTCCAGCAAACAGCCACAAAGATGATGGAAGGAGCTATGAGGAAAGGCTGAGAGAGCTGGGACTGTTCAGCCTGGAGAAGAGATGGCTCAGGGGGATCTCATCAATGTACATAAATACCCAAAGAGAGGGTGCAAAGACAGGGCCAGGCTCTTCTCAGTAGTCCCAGTGACAGGACCAGAGCCAATGGGCACAGACTGACACACAGGAGGTTCCCTCTGAACATCAGGAAATACTTTTTCACTGTGAGGGTGACTGAGCACTGGCACAGGCTGCCCAGGGAGGTTGTGCAATCACAGAATCATAGAATATCTTGATTTAGAAGGGACCTGTAAGGATCATCGAGTCCAACTCTCTGCTCCTCGCAGGACTACCTAAAGTTAAACCATATGACGAAGAGCATCATTGAGATGCTCCTTGAACTCTGGCAGGCTTGGTGCTGTGACCACTTCCCTGGGGAGCCTGTTCCAGTGACCACCCACCCTCTCGGTGAAGAACTTTTTCCTGATGTCCAACCTGAACTTCCTCTGACACAGCTTCATACAATTTCCTTGTGTCCTATCACTGGTCTCCAGAGAAAGGAGGCTCCATCCTTGGAGATATTCAGAAGCCATCCAGACATGGCCCTGGGCAACCTGCTGTAGGTGGTCCTGCTTGAGCAGAGAGGTTGGACAAGATGACCTCCAGAGGTCAGTCTGTCGGCGATGTTCTTGAATGACTGGCCTACAGGTTCATGTTAAAAAAACCCTCTGCAACAGGATGGATTTAATAGTGTATGGTGGGCATCACCATATGATGTCTGTTTACCCATTTTTGTTATTTCACTGAACCTTTGCTCTTCCTCCAGGGCAGCTTGCCCATCGAAGCATCCAACCAAATCCTTACTTGAACACATTTCATGGAAGAAACCATCTTTTCCCACCGTCCTGAGAAGAACCTCATCCTTGCAGCGAAGAGCAATGCCGGCACGGCAATCACACCCTGCCATGGGGGAGCCTGGCGCCATTCCCTGAGGGAAGTGTTCACCAACTGGGACGCCCTACTGGAGGTGTGGGGAAACGGGGCCCAGTGGCGTTCTAGAGTTCCCAGTTGGCATCCTTGGTTGCCCGGATCACCCCGGACGGGCCCGTCCCCCGGGGCAGGAGGGTCCCCGCAACCCCTCGCCGCCCCCACCTCGCTCTCCCCCGCCGCCCTCCCCGTGGCCGCCTCCACCGCCCGGGGGGCGGGGCTTGTCCCGCCCGACGTGTTTCAAACGGGCCAACCGCCCGGCGCGGAGGGAGGGCGGGCCGCCGCGCAGACCCCGCCTGGGACTTTAAAGCGCCATTTTGTGCCGGGCGGCAGGATATCGATCGTCGCTCCTCGCCCGGCGGCGCGAAGGCGGCGGGGCGCGGTGAGGCGGCGGGCGCCCGGTGGCGGCCGGCGCCGCTCCCTTCTCGGCGTCTCTGCCGCCCTCCCCGCCCTGTCCCTCTGCCTTCATGACCCGCAGTAGGAAGCAGGCGGCGCTGGAGAGAGGAGCCGGGAAGATGAACCAAGAGGCGGGGAGCGCAGCGGCGGCGGGAGCCCAGGCGGCGGCGGGGGAAGCAGCAGCAGCAGCCGGCGGCGGAGCGGCGCCCGCCGCCTGGGGGCTGGAAGGGGAGGCGGAGAAAGTTGTGTACTCGAGGTCGCAGGTCTCCTTTGCCGGCACCAAGGCGCTGGGCGACGCCCTCAAGCTCTTCATGCCCAAGTCCACGGAGTTCATGAGCTCCGATTCGGAGCTGTGGAACTTCCTCTGCAGCCTCAAGCACGAGTTCTCCCCGGTCATCCTCCGCAGCAAGGACGTCTACGGATACTCCTCCTGCCGCGCCGTCGTCCCCGACCCGCCGTCCCCCTCGGCGGAGCGGCCCCGCCGCCGCGCCGGCAAGCGGCGCCTGCCGGCCGCCGACGCCAAGCGCCGGGCCGCGGCGGCGGGTGGCAGCGCCAAGCGGCGGAGGCGGCGGCGGCGCCGCAGGAGGGGACGGGCGAGGCAGCGGCCGGCGGCACCGGCGGCCGACGGCCCCCGGGGCGGGGAGGAGGCGGCGGCGGCGTTGTGGCCGGTGGGCGAGGAGGCGGACAGCGAGCGGGGCGGCCCGGCGGAGGGACCCGCGTGGGAGCCCTTCAGCGGCAAGTCGCTGGAGGAGATTTGGGAGGCGGCCACCCCCCGCCTCACCACCTTCCCCACCATCCGGGTGCGGGGCAGCGTCTGGAGCCGGCGGAGCCTGGAGGCGGCGCGGCGGCGGGCGCAGCGGATCCTCGGCGTGGACCTGTCTCCCGTGGTGCGGGTGCGCCGCTTCCCGCTGCCGCCGTCCTGAGGCCGAGGACGCGGGTGGGTGGGTGGGTGGGTGGGGGGGTTGTCCCTGGCCGGCGCCTCACCTTGGCCGCGGTGCGGACAAAGAGACCGAGATCAGTCACCTGTTTACATTGCTTTTTGTCTGGATCGTGTTCCGCTGCTGCACTTTATGGCTCGCTCGGGCGGGGGCCGGGACCCCCAGCCGCACCCGGAGGGGACGTGCCGGGGACCCCGTCTCGCCCCCGGCTGGGCCGCGGCCCCTTGTCCCGGCCCGGGGGCCGTCCGGCAGGTATCACGCGTGGGGACCAAGTTCCACTTCCACTCTTTTTTCTCTCCCGTTGGGCTACCTCACTGGTCCAGAAGTCCACCCAAGAAGTTATTTTCCAAAGGAACTTACTTTCATGCTTGTATAATAAAGCACCATCTGATTCTTGCTATTTTTTTTTTCTTCTCCCCTTTTCCGCTGGATTACATATGCTTTGTGGTGTTGCACTAGTATGTGCTCAGGGTATTTTGAATCCCAAGCATTCCCAAGTTTCAGTTTACTCTGATCAAGGATGCGTAAAGAATGGAGGTTCAAGACTTGCGGCTGTTATTGATGGTGCAAAAACTTTTTTCTTTAAATTTCATGGGCTTAGTGATATATAAAGATGTATCGCACAGTATAATTGTTACACTTTTGTATCTAAAGTCATTTTTAAAGTTTTCTAGTTGAACTAAGTATTTGTTTCTATTGAGCACCTAAAGATAGAATCATCCTGATATTTTATAACCCTGTTTACTTTAGGGAAGCTCATTTGGTCAACCTAAGTGAACTTAATAAAAGTCAAAGAACAAGTGATGTTTCAGTTCAATGAAACTGCAGAGGGACGGGTTCCTCGGTGAAGTACACCGTCTAAGCACTTAATGTCAATAAGCTTGGACTTCGTGAAGAATATAACTGCTCATCAAAGTAATATATAGGTATCTGAAGGTGAACTATGATAGAGTGCTGGTGCTGACAGCCAAAAGTCGATAGCTCGCACAACCCAAATATCACACTTGATGTGTCTCTCTGCAAAAAGAACAAGACTTGATACCCGATCACTTCATAAAAAAAATAGTGCTGGTTGTTATCCTGGGGTTGTGAGGTGATTGATGATGGTTAATCGTATTTAACATAATTACTTGCACGCAATTAGTTTTATAAATTTCTCCTGTGTTTCACAGTAGATTCTGATGCAAAATTCATGATGTAACTTGATTATTTTGACTGAAATGTTGTTATTCTATGCGATAGGCAGTCTCTCTTTAAACTGATTTATTAAGGGCTTGCTTTAGGTCTTATGTCTTGCAGATGGTGTGTGAGGAGCAAAGGTGTGTGTGTGGGTGTGTGTGTGGGGAGAACATTTTTTTTTTTTTTTTTTTTTTTTTAAGTGCTTGGGAGAGGAATAAGAAATGCTTGGTAATAGACAGTTTATGTCCCTACTGTCCCGGCAAATTAGACTAACTTATCAATTTCCACGGTGGAATGAATAATTTCACAACTTATTTATAGAATGGTTTGGTGACTTAAAATTTCTTTTCTGATGGCTGTCGACTCCTTGTTGCGTGCTGTCAACAGACAGTAAGATGGGTTGATGCATAGAGGCTGCTTGTAAAAACTTGCTCATGCTAACTTAAAGCAGCCAGCTTCTTCTACAACCTGTTTATATTTTGTAGTTCTTACTTACTGAAGCTGCAAAGTTCTTATTTTTCCGAGCTAACGCTTTATCTATTTTATATCCATCAGGCTTTTGAAATTGTTTACATAACGTTACGCTGCCTGCTGATCGCTGCAGTAGTGCCACGTCACATTTCAGAAGGGAATTAGGAAATGAAGGTTCAAGGGTGCATATTGTTGTGCTGTTTCTCTGGCTATAATACCCGCTTAAATGTAAAGGCGAAATTGCGTTGATTTAAAATGCAGTCAGACAAACTGCAGTGTGATCGAATGCCGAGGTTTCAAGTGTTTCGGTTTGGCATTCCACGTTAGAAATGCAAGTTAAAAGAGTATCGTTGTTAGTTCTTGAACTGTCTAGTTGACTTCAGTGTGCCTACTGTTAGGCTGAGTTATTTTTTTTAATAGTATTTTGAAAGATCTGCATAGAAAGACGATAAAATGTAAGCAGTTGTCTTGTGCACATTCTTCACCTAGCTCGTAAACAGGTGTAGGACAGGCTAGATCAAATTTCAGGGGCAGAGTTAAGGCTGCCAGAGGTATGATACGGGAGACACTATTAAATCTGTGCTGCCTTGTTTGGAGGCTTATCCTGAAACGTTCTGTGTGGGTACAAAATACAGTGAAGTAACTTTAACTCTGTTGAGTGACTCCTGTTGTGTGGGCTGTGTGCGTAAGGCTTGCTTATTTTTCTCTTGGTTGGGCTTTGACTTGCTGTTTTTGAAGTGGCAGCTTTATTGGGGGTATAGTATGCTTTGCTGATACCCTGTTAGCAAGTTGGATTGAAGTTTTGCTGTAGTCTAAACTCCTCCAGCAGCTGCATTTACAGATTCTTAAATGAGCTATTTCAGTCTGTGAAGTCAGTTAAGGGGGGGAAATCTTTAGTCAGGTTTTCTGGCAAATTAGTGTGCTGAAATAGCTCAGCAAAGGATCTGAGTACAGAATGGGGTGTGAAAGCTAACAGTTTACAGGGAAGCTAAACCGGCTAATTTCATGATCATGTTCATGGCAGTTTGTGGCAATCCAGGACAGGATTATCTGTGGTCCAGCTTCCCCTGCCCCGGCCCTTTTCCCTCTCAAAGCTGCAACTCCTACCTACCGCTCTGTCTTTGTGCTCATCTGAGGAAGCTTAGCAATCAGAAAACTATTCAATTTTAGGTTTGGGCAGGTTGGTACTGTTGGCTTTTGTTTGACCTTCTAGCTGTAGACCAGAGTTGAGGGAGTTTGGAAAGGGGTGTGCAAAACTGCTGCAATATTGAGTTAGATAATTTTAAGCATGGAATCCTTAGGTTTTATTTTATGTAAAGGGCTAATAATGTTATTGTACTCTGACTATACATATGCCGTTGGAAAAGGTGTGATGGATTAGATGGACTTCTGGTCTGACTCCACGTGGCTGTTCCCATGCAGACACTGAGTGGTGTGAGAGGTGTGATTTTCCTGATTTAACTCAGTGCTTTCAGTATCCGGTTGTATAGGTCTGCTTCTGAGACTGACAAAATGCAGACCCAGAATAAATCCAGTGTACAATGCCCAGTCTAGTTCAGTCAGCACAGATGGCTTCATACTAAACAGGAATCTTGTGGTAGCCTCTGTTGCCAGACTTCTGTCGCGGTAGCTCGTTCCCTCCCTTAGGAGCTCACTTCATACGACTTTGTGTACCGGAAGTTGTGCTATTTCCTTTACCAAATCTGAATTTGCATCCAGTCACTCAAAGGTTATTGAACTTCAAAATGCCACAGTGCCAAAAGGAGTTGGGTGATGGCCCCAGATGTCAAGGAGAGAGTTGAGATGGCCATTGTGTCTAACATATTGCTTACTGTAGGGTTTACATTCAAGAGGCAGTGCCTTTCTCTGAGTCACTGTACAAGCACGTTGTTCAGGACTGAAGCTCATAAAAGGAGAAAGCAGTGCCTGGCAAAAATTTCCCTGTGCTCTTATGTGGCATAGAAAAACTTCTTTTTCACATCAAAAGGATCAAAGTGTACAACTGGTCCTTGAAACCATCCGTTGCTAGCCTGTAAACAACAAGCTCCGTATATGCCCAAACCTCATGCAGAGCATCGTTGTATGGATTTGCTGAAGGCAAGACTTATGGTACTTGGATTTTTGTCTGAATGGGTAAGGGATGTTGTGTGTATCTGTATTTCCTTGCCGATCAGAAGCAAAGGGCAGAGTGAATCCAGTTTGTAGATTGCAACTTTGATCCCAAATAATTTTTCACGTACTGCTTCTTCAGTAAGGCAGAGTCCTGGGCTCTTCATGCTATTTAAAACAGTTGACTTATGCTAATTTACGATGGATCAATGGTGTAGTTCGTGTCCAAAGTTTGCACGCACATGAAACCAGAAGTACTGAAAGCATCTCCCTCTACTTTTGTCTCACTGACCAAAAATTTTCTAATTAGTATGTATGAGTTGAAAACACTGATTTTGGGCTGAACAGAGTGTTTTGTTTCACTTGAAATGCTCTGTTTTTGCTTGTGTCTACAAATATAGGAGATGTGGAAGCAAAGGGACTAGATTCAGAAGTGTGAATTGCCTCACAGGAATGAGGCAGTTTATATCAAGGTCAGAGATTTTGGACTTCTAAAGACCCAAATTCCAGTGCCCACTTTGCCTGACTTAGAGGAGGAACTTTGAAGTTCTGTGTCCTGAGGACTAGGTTGTAACAACTTGAACCATTTCACTCTGTATAATAAATATTCACTAAGCTAGAGAAAGTTTCTGGATATTGGGTTTTTTAGGAGACACCTTGGTTCTTCATCTGGTATTTATTTTAGGTGAGCATAACTGCCTTAACTGAGGAAAGACTGAGGCAGACCCATTCCGGAGTATTCTGTGGTAGGGGCTCTGCTCCAGTGGTGACTCCAAATGTGTCCTGTTCATGATGGTTTATTCCCAAACCATCATGAAGTGTCCAATATGTATGGTAGTAGGATTATGTGGGAGAATTTTGGAACACTTCTTACCCCTAATCAAGGTGAAGCCATTCTTCCATACTGTAAAAATAAAGCACATTTCCTCAATGTTAGTGCCTAAATATCGTTACAGAATTGCCAAAAAATTATTTTAGTTCTTTGGTTGTTGCTGCCATTTTCTTATGTAAAAAGACCTGAAGATATTTTCCAGGGTTGATATCAAGAATAAAGAGTCTTGTTTATCCATTTATTTACTGCGAAACTCCTCAGGAAACTGCTAAGTAGGGCTTGACACTGTAGGAGAGGGAAGAAGTGAGCCTTCATTCCTGCAGTTCATTTTTACTCCAAGAGGTGTGCAAGATGCCCAGCCAAACAGAAAAGCCTGCGGTTCCCTGTCCTCTCCACTGGCTTTTAGGAAGGTTCCATTGCAGTTCTCTTTCAGCCTCCGTTATTTGAGACTATAGAATGTGAGACTTCATAGTGTTGAAGTTAAAACACTGCCAACAGGAAAGCCCTATCCCTTGAGCTGCTGTGGTCATTCTGGGTTTTTTCCCCTGTTGGTATTTCGGGAATGCAGACGATCTGTACCTGCCCTCTTTTCCTCGGCTGGTTTTGAGGAGAGGGACAGAGTGAACGGTCTGGAGTAGATGGGAGGTGAAATACTTGTGCTGAGAGACAGCTTTTCAGCCAGCCAGCGTGTAGCTGGCTGCTTCTTTCCACCTCCTCAGAGGGTCTTCTCTCTGTCTTTACTCTGCCTTCAGCCATCTCTAATCACCTATTAGTTTGCTTGTGCAACTGAGCAGCCATTTATCAGCTTCTGTTGCCCATGCCAAATCAACTTGCTATAGGACGATGGGTGAAGACAGAGAGGACGTGTTCACAAGTACATGTACTTATCACAAGCCTTATCCTAACCTCACATTTGGGCAGCAGTGGACCTTACTCAAAATACCAGATGCTGTTTCCAAATGGGTGGTATTTTCTGGATGAGAGGTAAGAAACCAAACCGAAAGAACCTGGTGTCATGATTCCCTGTGATTGAGTCTGCGTGAACCAAGATGCCTTTTCAAAGACTTTTTGAAATGGAAGGAAAGTTTCTTTCCATCTCCCCATGAATCCATACATTTGAGTTCTAAAATGAAGGTGCTCTATTACTGTAGGCTTTTTCTTTTCCAGTTGAGCAGTTGCAATAACAACCACCCACTTTGTACATCCCGGGATTGTTAAAACCATTTATAACTGAACTTGTCCCGTGGCTGAGCAGTGTCAGGTTGTGTAGGAAGCTGACACAACACATTTCACCTCCTCTAAGGATATGTGTCTGCCCAGCTACTGGTTGTTAGCGGCACAGATTGGGACCAGAGATGCAAGTTTTCTTGAAATAGAACAGAAAGGGTGGGTTAGGGCATGGGCTGAGCTGCTCTGGTCCTTCACTCTGCCCAAGCTCCAATGTAAGGGTTCCAAATATTAATCATTTCCTCATACAAAATGTAATTATGTATAGCAAAGACAGAATTTTATAGATGGTATATATAATAATTTATGAAAGCTTGTAAGTAGTATTTGTGTATATATATGTGCACGCATGCATTCACACCCCAAAGCAGTTCTCTTAAAGAGACTTTTCTAGTTTTTATTTGTCTGATGCCGCTGTATCCAATGTATATTCTAAAAATGTCCCACATTTCCATGCTATATGGGATCAGCAAAATTGTCTGAAGGCTGCAACAATCCTTCCTGGAAACTACCTCATGTATTTCCTAATGGTTATCCCATACAGAAACCACTTTCCAGTGAGATTTTTGTGGACTTATTTCTGCCTTTTGTCAAATCTGCTAATATAAAAAGTTGTGGCATGATCACCACTTAGCACCTGCAGTCTTGGGAGGTTGCGAGGGGAATTTGGCTCCTTCAGGAGAATTGCTGTCTAATTTTTCTTTTACTCTTCTAGTGATAGTTTTTAGAGGAAGCAACCAGAGGCAGAAAATCTTAAAACCAATCTTTTGTCTTAGCAGAAAGACTGAAGTGCTGCTCCTGCTGCTGTTGAGTGGCCTTCAGCAGGAAGGGTCAAACAGCTCAGGCACAAAATGCCTTCCACTTAAGTACTTTTTCCAGGAAGAAACACAGAGCACCTCTTTGTGTGAAGGCACAGAAATAGTGCTGTGCCGATTCTGAGTGGGCTTTGATGTGGCTGTAAATGTCAGGTGTGATTTTTTTCATATAAATTCTCAGTACTTTGTACCTTAGCTTATACTAAAGAATAGACAGCTTTTCTTTTCATCCCTAGACCTTTTAAGGAACTCAATTTTTAATTCTTTCGAGTGCTGCCCACACTACTTTTCTTCCCAAAGATGCATCCATTGCTCAGGAAGTTGTGCATCTGGTACATAGAATAATTTGGGTTGGAAGGGACTTATGGAGGTTAACCTGGTCAACAGCATCCTCCACAAGCAAGCACAAGATGTCTTGAAAAGTGGTCCCTTAAAGACATCCTAAGTACTCTTAAAAAGAGAAGAAATAGGGAGAGAATTAATCAGAAACAAGAATGGGAGGAAAATATCCTGAGTTGAAATCCACAATGAAAAAATAAGGTGCCAATCTTTGATATTGTTTAATCTGTACCCGGTGATTGCGGTGTCATTTTGAGCTTTTTATCCTCTCATCTTTGTTAAATTAATGCTGCCAAACAGAAACGTCTCGATACTTATTTCTGGACAAGTGGGAAGAGGTAGAGGGGAAAGTGCAGGAAATTTTTGTCAATTTTTATTTTTTTAAATTGTTCCATCTACTTTACTGCCCTTGTTTCACGTTCCAGCCTTCCACTGCAGCTCCATGTAATTTGACAAAATTCCCTAGTGCAATGAGTTGTGCTAGAGAGAATATACCCTAGCTGCTCTTAAAACACATTAAGTATTTGAATACTGATTAGATCCATCAAAGGGGCTCATTTATTAGCAATAAATAATGATCCTTCGTGTAACAACTGCATAAATGACTTCCATCTGCACATAAATTTCGTCTCGTTGTCCAGTATCTAATGGAAGCTGTTTCATCCATCTTTTCACCAGACCAGGTGTCTTTAATAATCCCCTGATGTTTGTATTCTTCTGAATTGGCTTAACATTTTTGTCATTGTCTGTTTCCTCATGCCTAGCTTCCTCTTCCATATTTCCAAAGTATGTAAGAATCCCCTTCCTATTCAAAAAAAAGAAGTCATAATCGCAGTGATCACATCCTACTTGGAACAATTTGAATGAAACAAAACCTCAAGGATTTTGGAGGGCTGCCTGAAATGATCTTGAAAAATAAAAGTCGGACTTCATGAAAAATGTCCTATTTAAAAGAAGAGGAAAGCACAAAGCAGCCAGTTGTTTTTGCATGATTTATTTTGTTGACGTTTTTATCAAAACATCTTTTATTTTTGCAAAAAGTCTTTCGTTAAACTAAATGTTTGGGAAGTTCAACTTTTGGCAGAAGTAGAAAAGATAACGGAGGTGGAAGCCGCTTAGACTTCTTTTTTCATTATTTGAGTAACTTCAATGTTTATAAATGCAGAACAATGTATGAATGAGCACTGGGAACTCATTTATTTTCAGTGATTTTCTTGGCAGTAGAGCCTAGTCCAGGGTTTTGTAGGTACCTACCTAAAGGAATCATTGAACAGATGAGTGGGGTCAGTTGGGCGCTGGATGGGCAAGAGGGTCCTTGTGCCAGCCACAACTCCTGCACCCACGGTAGGACGTTGGGATCACCGTGCCCTCCTTGCTGATGCTTAGCATCCCCTGGTCTCTCAGGGCACTCCTTCCCTCAAGGAAGGCAGTCTGAAACCTGCGTCTGAAAGGCTGTTGCCCTCCTGCATTGCACGCCGCGTACGATTTTCTCTTGGGCACTGAGTGTAAAATACCACCATTTCAGAATTGCAGTTCTCCGTCTTGCCTCGCTGGAATGCTGCATAATATCAAGAGCGCTCAACAAGGAAATAATATTTCATTTCAGCACTGTTGCTAATTAACGTGTAAATCATTTTGCCTACTTCTTCACATCACAAGATTGGCTTAAAAAAATATCAGAAGATTTTAAAATGATATATATGTGCCTGCAACTTTTGTGAGTCACTAAATTTCATGCTTTCAAGATTTCCTTTGCCTCCAAGGAGAACCGAATCTTATTTTAATTTTGAATGATAAATAAGTTTTCTCAGTCTAGGAATGGGGACAGTAAGAAAAACATCTAATACCATGATCCTGGCAATAAAAACCCAAAGAGTTGGCAGTCGCGGGTCAGAGAAGACAAGGCTTGGGAAGGAGCCAGAGCCTGCCTGTGAACAGGAGCAGCAGGCTGTAGACAGCTGTCTGGAATCTGTCTGGGCAGCAGGCACCCCAGGAGATGAGAGAGTCATGCAGGGAAGCAGCTTTTTGCTGCTATGGGAGCCGTAACATCAGAGCTTGTTTCCACTTAAAGGGGTTTCCTGTTAGAGCTGCGACTGGCGAACCCTGCCCATGAAGATGAAAGTTAGACAGCTTCCCAGAATGGAGTTACATGAGCAGCAAGGAGTTGCTGCATGTATAAAAGCATCTATATTAGGGCGTTTGTTGGCATGGTTATGGGGTTTGAGAATGGGTGTTTGGTTGGTTTGTTTTCTTTTTTAAATTGATGGAGAGCACTGCAAGGAAAGGAAGAGGACACAGGCACCAATGTAGCGAGCCACAAGTCGCATATCTCTAGGCACAACTTTGAACAATTGTAATGAGGTCAGTCCAGGATTCCCCAGGTGTTAGGATGTGTGAGGAGGTGCAGATGACCTTCGATAACAAAGCAGTCTTCTAATATTCCCATGAAAGTTGGGAATGCTTAAGGAAATTCATTGTACAGCCTGTAGGTTTGCACAGCCTGGAGCACATCCCATGCCTGTCTCTAGGCTTGTGTATGGAAGTCCCATCAAACACACTAACCATGATTTTAGGGCTAGCTGGAACATGGATTTGAGGACATATTAAAGATGTTCAACCATATTATCTGTCCAGTTTCTTTTCATCTTGGTAGCTGCAGTTTAGACACAAATCATCTGGGCTGTGCTCAGGAAGACCCAGGTTTCAGGATGTCTTCTGGTGGACCACTTTAATTCATTCCAGCTGATGTCTAGACTAGATGAAGGAAAGCTTGGATTCATGTGATAGCACATTGCAAATATCTAAGCTTTCACCACTCCAGGCAGGCCTGGCATTCAGCGTTCACAAAACCAGTGTGGGTGATAGATGGTGCTGGGCTTGAGCACAAACTCAGACCCAGGACTGACGAACAGCATGGGCAACAGCCAGAGAAAGGGCTGGCCCATCATGGAGATCTGAGCAACATCTGAGGGTATGATAAGTTTGACAGCATGTTGCACCCTCTTACTTACCAGTGCCTGTTGTATGTGCCGGAGCAAACTGCAGAGTCGGGCCCAAAGGCAACAACTGCTGCTCAAGTAGTGACCTACTTAGGTGGCAAGCAGCATGTGAATGTGGTTACTAATACCATAGCTGAGCGTGAGTGCTGTGAGCGAAGAGAAGGGCTGCTATTCCTCCAGCCATCTGATCATCTGCCCACATTTTAACCAGCCACTTCATCATTTTTCCTATCCTCCCTGGTACCTGTCAGAAGGCTCCACACCATCCAGCTCAGGCACAGATATAAATGGATAGTATCTCTTCCAGTAGGTCTTGAAAAGCATCAGCCTCCCTTCCCTAACTTTGCAGAGAACATGGGCATTTGCTTTCAGATGTTCAGTAATATTGAGGCATGAATTAAATGCCTAAGGCTGTGTCTGCGTAAATGTTTTGGTTCAAAGCTGTAGTACTGTTTTGAAGTGAACTCCCTGATTACCCTCACTTACCGTGTGTTGATTTGGTATGCAAAACAGTTTTGGTGTCTGTGAGCTAGCTTCCTTTCAGAGGAGACTTAATCAGAAGTTTAACCGCAACTGCAACACCAAATGTGCTCCAACCCCTGATGAAGATACTAGGATCTGAACCAATGGGCAGGCTGCACAACTGTAAAGTCCTCCAGCATGTACTGAACATGCACATGCTACTAGAAATCTCCCAAAACCACTAAATGCTTCTGCAACATCCTGAATGTATCTCCTGCTATACAAAGGACCTGCTGCATTTTCAGATTTCCTTGCAACTGCTGGCGCTCAGGTCCTTGTGACTCTTCTGTTCCTTCTCAGTCACCTACCTCATCTTCTTTCTTGGAAACCTTGACCTTCTTTACCCTGACTTCTGTTGCCTTCTCCAGTCTTTGCTGCTGTTCTCTATTATTTTCCCTTTCCTACTGTTGTCTTCTGCAATGGTAACAACCATGCCATCAGCATCCCAGAAATCCAGTGGGTGTGCAACTGGGGGCTCTGAGAAACTGATGCAACCCGTTAACCTTGAGAGGGCTGGAAGTGTATCCAGCAGCCCATAACCCAGTGGCAGTACCAGGGGGCTGCTAACTGCTGCGCAGTGCTTCATAGAATTGGGAAGATGATGGCCTTGCCTTGCTCTTGATGATCCAGACAAATGCCTGGGGTTGTCATGGCCAACATCTCCAATACAGAGAGCTCAAACCAGTCTTTGGGTGGGAGGAGACTGCCCAGCCTGCCCAGCACCAGGAGAAGAGTTTGGAGGGGCACACTTCTTCTGGCACCGCTTTGGGGACCCTGGACTCCACCTAAGAGCTATGCAAGGACACGTCAAGAGACATGACTTTGCTCCTCTCCCCACCCCAGCTGGAGTCAGGGGAACAGCACCAATGGACCAGCTTCCAGCCCCAGGTGTATGCTGGGTGACCAGCTCCAGTGCTGTACGTCTGTGTCTAGCCCCTGGAATCATCCGTTCCCAGTTTCTGCAGGGTGAACCCATCACTCGTAAAATAATTATTTCCTCCAGCTCTGTGTATCAGAGCTCACCTTCTGGATGTGTGAACATGCCAAGATCTCAGTTCACACTTAGATCAGGCAAAGTAAATCCCATGGCGTCAGCTGAAGGGAACCTCAAATTGTACAAGGGTGTATTAACAGACCCTGTGTAGCTCTGGGGCCCAGCAGAACACAGGGCTGTGCAGAAACAAGACAAAATAGTTTGAGGGAAGCTACTGATAGACAGAGACAAAGACAAGAAACCTGGCAGTAGCCTCTGGCTTCCTTGTTTATAAGGACTGAAATATTTCCTGAGACCATGGCTGCTTTTTGGCACACATGCCTGGAAGCACTTTTTGAAAATGTGTTTGAGGGATGGGGATGAGGGAGGGCCTGGCCCAGGCTCCCAGGGCAGCCACAGGGGAGGGAATGAGCAGGAACCAGCTCATGGGCTCATCCCCAGGCTGGAGAAGTGGAGGGACACTTGGCCGCTCGCTCCAGCAAAAGGCAGGATGACACCTTTCTTACCGGTGGGATGGACGTTCCTGAGTTTTCCAGTCCTTGCCCTGTTGGCTTTGCTGGAGACACCACAGTGCCATTCCTTCACCCATCCATCCCTTGATATTTCAGCCTCCTCTTCTCTCCTTCGCGCTTCCCCTTTCTGATGAGGTGGAGCCCAAAATGGGGGAGGAGGTGATGAATGCAAATTGTCGCTACAAAGTGTCTGGAAACTTTGCCTTTCCAAGTCCAGCAGAACTGATACCAGGGCTGTGGCTGTGTCCCAGACAGAATATATGTCCCCATAAAGCTGTGCTTACCAGCTCTGACTGCTGTTGAAACCACCAGCATGTTAAAACACCTTGTTACTAGTGGCAACCATTTTCTGCTAGTCTAATTTTTGTCCCTTCAAAGAGTGGGAGAGGATAAAGTAGCGTTTCTTGTTTGCTTCGGAAGCTCCAGTGTCCTTTACATTCCTGCACAGGTCAGTCCCCCCTCTGCCGCTTTCGCAGACCACAGTTGTGGCCAGTGATTTATCAGCTCGGCTGCCCCTGGTGCAGAGGGTTTTCCAGACACTTGCCGTAACCCAGTCTTTCTCCACGCTGGTACCTGTGAGCACAGCGGAGCTCACAGCCTGTCCCAACCTGCGGCGTGAGCCCCATCCCTCCTGCTTTCTGTTAACCGGCCACTCAGCCATCCTCATTTTCCCTCACCAGAATTATTTTGTCTAGCTCGGAGATAAAAATAACTCACTGTTTTCTAGGGACAGATCCTAGAGAGATGTTCTCAACAGAAAAGCACTGAGCAGCAGAACAAATAAACCAAAAGAATCCAATTCTGTGATAAACGGCTTACCTCTGAATGTACCTATATGATCTGAGAATAAAATTACCAGAAATAGAGAGCAACAATTTTTGTTCCTCCAATCTCTCTCTTTTTTTTTTTTTTTTTTTCCGGTGGTTGTTCCACTTCTTGCAGAATAGGCAAATATTGCCTGAAGACTCATATCCCACAGGGCTTGCATCCGTAAAGCTGGGTGTAGTGCATCTTGGGAGAAAGTTTTGGCCAGTTTCTAGGTCACAGGCCCAGAAGACCAAAACCTCCCATCTAATGTGCTGTGAGAGCTGCTGAGAGGCTGTGTTATGAGGAGATTATATTAGTTGTGTGTGGCTTCCTGGAGACTTTTTAGTTCTTGCCTCCTGTAGTCTGCTTCTACGAGAAAACTGGAGTCCTGTTGCTTAGGTGTAGTTTCTAATAATTCAAAGGATTTAAAGATAGCTGTTGGAATACATTGGGTTTCTGAGCACTGCAGGAGAGCCTTGTAGCTAAAGCAGGATGTAAAACACTGAAGTGATGTAACTCCCATTTCAGGTTGATTTGTATTAAAACCAAGTGTGAAAACGGAGGCTCGCTGACAGATCAACACCTTAAAGCTTGAGCTTACAACATTACTGGAAGCTATGGGTACGCTAAGTTCAGTTATCAAACTTTTACACTCATACGTGAACATTTTGGTCTCTGCAAATTAACCTTTGACCATTTTGGTGGTGTGCAGAAGGTGTGAAGCCTTGCTACAGAAATCCTGGGACATCCCAGAGGCAGCTGGGTGAGGTGCTCGGAGGTTTGCCCGGCTCCTTCTCCACTGCCGTGAGCTTCTGCTGACAGAGGGATGCTGGTTGCAGCCTGCTCAAAGGGTTTTTCCCTCTTAACTCAGCCAAACCTTCTCCCACCCTAGTCCTGGAAAGATGCCATGAGGCACCACACAGCATGGGCACATGGCTTCATAGGACACATTGCTGCCTAACACAGAGTATGCTTAAATGTTTTTCATCTTCCCTGACCTTACTTCCAGCATGGGCCGAGGTCATGGCGCCTAGTTTCAAGGTTGGGAGCAAAAATTATTGAGTAAATGCAAGTCAAAGTGCCAATCCTGCATATCCTTAACAACCAGGGACATTTTTAGTGGCTCCGTATCTCTCACCTGTGATCCTTTCTTCTGTCCTAGCTGGAGGCTCCAGTTCAAGCGTTGCTGTGCTTGCCACATAGCTCCCTCAGAACTGGGCTTAAGGTTGGACTAATGGGTTGGTGCTCAAGGACCCTTGTCACCCTCAGGTCCTTCTGTGATGGTGGTCACTCCAAAGCCTCACTCTGTTGAAACTGCGAATTCCAGACCCCTTTGGTTTTACCTTAAATCTGATCCCTCATTTATTACCCAAACCCAACAGGTTTATACTGGGGTGATCAAGCATTCCCAGAGAAACAGTGTTTCCTCCTTCCCCACAGACTTTTTCTGGGCTCTTGTTTTATCTGGGGTTTTAGAAACAGAAATCGGGATATATATTTTCTTCTTGTCTGCCCCTCTCAGAACATGGTGGTGGGACTCACTCGCTGCCCCCCAGCCAGAGAGTGGTAGACAGGGTGCAGAATACAACACAGACAGCACATCCCATGTCCTCTTCCTTTTCTTCTGAAAGCCTGTCCCTTAATGTATACCAATTTTGGCCTTTCTAATTTCATTCTGTGCAAATGCAGTTCTGATGAGCCCTGTCTCCATAGGTTCAGAAAGAGAAAAACAAAAGCATTCTGTGGGGCTGTCCTCTTTCTTGGTTTGGCGCTTGTGTGCACATGCCTCTTGAGTTCCCCAGTTGGCAGACTCCTTCCAGCCAAGGCAGCACTGGTATTTGTTTAGGAGGTTTTCTGGGTGTTACCACACTCCTAAAGACTGTTCTTCAAAAGATGTATCACCGGATGATTCATTGCTCTTGCATCCTCCTCAGCTGTTGGTCTGCAGTTACCCAGCTTTCTACATGCTTACATTGTGCTTTTTTAATGCCATTTCTGCCCTTGTGATGAATTTAGGGGCTCTCAGTGTGATGTTGCCTCCTGTCTGCAGAGAAATGTCAGTGTGACATCCACGGGTGGCATTGGCTCAGGAGGGAGGCATGAGATGTTCACCTGATGTGAGTGCTCATTGCGTCTCTCTGAGCCAAACACGGGGAAGCCGCTGTGGTCACCACACAAGCCCTGGGGCTTGGGGGCATTGCAAGGAGATGGAGATGAGGGGTTCATGGCTATGACAATGCTTTCCCGTAATTTATTACCAAAAGACTTGACTACACATCTCAGCCAGTTTAAACAAAATAGAGACGTGATGGATTTATGCACTGGTGACATCAAAGAGCACAATTGTTCTTTTCTGTCTCAGTTCCCAGTCCTTGTCTGTCCCCATGGTCTGACTCCCACCGCCTGCTGATGCACACCAGCTCCTTCTGTCCAAGGCCAAATTCCAGCATCAGAGATAAGGTGTCCTTGGTCGCTGGCCCTCACCTATGTAATGACTTACTGGGAAGCCATTACTAGATATGACAGAGCCAAATCTGCCCTTCCAGAATATGTTTTTAGATGCAATAATCAGGAACAATGAGGGAAAAAAAATCCACAGGAAAAGAACCACAACAGTACAGCATCTGCCAGGGCTCGGGGTGGTGAAAGGCAGGCTCCAGTGATGATAATCCTGTGAGACAGTATTGTATTTGGCACTCAGACACTTGTGTGATCTCTGTTTTGGGAATCCCTTAGCAAGATGAGGAAAGAGTTTCCAATCTAAAAGAAAAAAATGGCAGAAACCGGGAGTGAAAACTCACCTTGTTTAATTTATGGCGTGTCCATGTTTATATCCTCCATAAATCTTGGCAAAGAAGGGGCGAGTCATTGCTCTCCCACTCACTTTTAATCCACAGTGTTCCTTCTCTGCAGTCTTGAAGTTCCAGAGAAATACGATTTGTCTTCAGAATTTATGTTTGGACTTGTTGGTGGGAGAATTCTTCTGTTTTCTTCAGGAAAAATGAATCATTGTGCAGTGGGAGGCTTGGACACGAGGTTGAACAAGAATGAATTTCTTCTTTTTGTGAACTGGAGAGTACAAACCCCAACACCTTTTAGTAAATATTTGTTCACAAAGCTTTTCACAGTCTTTTGCTATAGTTGAAACACTAGTAGTCTATATTGCCTAGAAGTATCTTAGGATCTCGTCAAGAATTTATTTTGTAAAGTGTACAATTGTCTCAAATCTAACTATGTGTCTTCTTCCATTTGGTATTTTGATATTCTGATATTTTAATTATAAAGCATTCAAAATTGGATCAAAACCCACTCTAAAAGTTTTTAAAATGATGTTTGAAAAGGTACCGATTTTTCATATACTCAAAGCCTAAAAAACTTCAGTACATATTTCACATATCAGTGCGCAAACAAAACACATTGTAGAACCCTTGTTATGTGCGAAATGTTTTGACTCAAATAGCTGGTGATGGATAGCGATAGATCTGTATGTATGTGTGTGTCTATATATCTATATCTATATCTATCTATATATATAAAGACAGATTTTATGTGGTGACTGGAGGACCTCCTTAATCAAATATAATTCAGTTACAAGTCATGGTGCATCTACCCTCTGAAAATAACATACTGTTTAACTACAAATCGGAGGGAAAAAAAAATCAAGTTTTGAATTTTTTTATGCATTTGTCAAAATGTTATGCATTGTCATTTTCAATCTTTCTTCTCTATTAGAAAGTAGTGAATAAATCAAATCTTCTCTTAGATAATCAGAGAAACATTCTTACATACAGAAAATGAGATTGTGACATTCCTGAAGTTTGCAAGGAATCCGGAAGGCAGACACAGGACTTGTAAACATGCTGAACTGACTTTAAAAGCTGATAAATTTCAATTTGCCTGTGCCCATTGAAATCCATGTAGAACCTTGCTATGGCAACAGCATTGCTGGGGAGAATTAACATAGAGATAGACTTGGTATTACTTTACGTCTTGTTTCAGACTGCTCAAATAACAATAGCAACAGAATGGAAGTGCCCTTTGTGCCAAGAACAATAAAGTGGATGCACAGAGTCTGAGAATTCTTGGCAACAAATACCTCACACAAATTAGACTCTACATATGAAGTATTTTTAGATTTGGATCCCTTTCATTGAATGTGCAAAGGATAAGGCTCCTTGGAGCAAGTCCCTAGTGCTCTTTCCCCTTTCTGGAAAAGCATGCAATTCTTGGAAGTAGGGTCTGCATTTCATTTCAGGAGGAATGCTTATTCATCTTAGTAAAAAAAGTTGGTTTGTGTTTGTTTTTTTTTTTTTTTAATTTAAGCACAGAAACTCAAAACTCAAATTATGATATACCGACAGACTCCAAAATGTGGTGAGGGGCTGCTGAGAGAGAAGATTTTCCTTGAAGTTTCCTGAGGAACTCCAGGTATCCAAGGAAATCACGGTGTTCAGCGTTTTTGATGAACCACTGAGCACCTTCAATGAGCAGGTCTGTGTGGGTGGTCATGATGTTGCTACCTCTGATAATACCATCTTCTACCTCAAAATATTTTTTCACAGTGTAGCACCAAGAGTTCTATTATTATATGAGATAAATTTTCACTAAAGGGGCGGGGGAAAGTGCATGCACAACCCTTACAACTGCGGAGCATGTGAATTCCAACCTCTTAAAAAAGAAGGCAATTCTAATGTTTATTTGTTTTAAAGTCTTATGGCTAGATCAAGCACAAGATTTTCAGGTTCTGGGTTGTTTTTTTTTTTTTTTTTTTTTTTTTTGCGTAGCATATTGTGCTTCTCCCCCTGAAGAAAACTGATTCTAGAGGCAATTAGCACAAAGCAAGAGCTAGACTCGTGCATGCTTTCGCGAGGATTTCATCGTCTTCGTTTTCTAATTCTTATCTTAACCACAACACAGCCGTGGTTCCTGGGTAAGAAGGAGGACGATTTTGGTTCTGCTCTGCACAGAACTCTCTTCTTCTCCTGCTGAAATCAGTGATGGAAAACTCTCTGAATTCAGTGGAAGCAGGGTTGAACCAGAAACTCGTAACAAAGGCAGTATTGTTCGGCATTGCGGGGGTCTGGGATGCTGGTGATGCCTTTCGTCTTTGTGCTCACTTCCTCTGGCTCATTAGGGCTGTGGCTTTTGGTTTTTCAGCTCCGGGTGTATGTTTGCTATTGGGTGTCAGCGACGTTTTGTGGGCTCTGGTGCCTACTGCGCAATAAGGCAGATGTTCCAGCGATCCTTTCAAATGCGACATCTATTGCAGGGGAGTGGGGTCTCTCCTCCTAATTTAAATGCATGAAATCTACAATTGGGTTTGCATTTCACTGTAGATTAGATTTGCATGACTCGTTGATTACTTTTGCCTGTTTTTTTTTTTTTTTTTTTTTTTAATGCCAGCAATAAAAGGTAACTTAAACCCCAAGAGGCGGCCTTAAGTACGTGCGTTGCTCTTGTTTTTCTTGATGTGTCGATCAGCAGTGCGTTTCCTTCGTGCAGGTTGTCAACAGGCTTGATTTCCTACGCTGCAGTGGTAGTAAAGTAGCATAAAGAGAGGCTGGGAAATTGAGAATTATGGGAGGAATCAAGACCTCAGTTTTGTAAGGGGTCCCTGGAGGAGCACTGATCTGTCGTTCCAGAGATCAGACAAAAGCACTGACACCCTCGTGAAGTAGGTGCAAGCAAGTCACAGATGATATTCAGGCAACTGCAGTGAAGACAGGGGACAGTCAGTGTCAAGAAGATAGTGGGTATTTTTTGTAAGCGTATGCTTAAGTTTTCAAAATGTATAGTTTAAAATTTTGAGACATGATATTGACTTTGCAGGCTAAACTATTTAAATTAATTACTGCCTATTTTCATTCTTCATAGTTATTGTAAAGGTTAGAGAGATATATTTGTTCCAAATTAGATTTTCTTCTCATGCTGAAGTACATGTTTAGATTAATTCTACCTGAAGTGGATGAACTATTTTGGTTTTATGAAGCAATCCAGTCAAATTTCCCAACTGGGCATTTTAAAAAGAGGAATCTGAAACATCAAATGTGCTAGTCATCCCTTGATGAACAGACCTTTCCCCTGCAAGGAAATCTGCATTTATTGTTGTTCATTCCACATTTCAAAAGCACTTCAGCTATAAATTGCAAAGATATAGTTCAAATACATTTTTAATTGCTGCTAGTACTTCCGAGGCTCTCAGAGGTGGCAGGTAGTTTGTTGAAGTGTCATTGTATCTGGGTGCATCTGCTACTAGTAGAAGACTCTCTGCGTTGGTATTTCCAGGTTGGAAATTAATTTCTATATTTCATTCCCAATTTCTCCTGTTTTAGCTGCATGGCAGCTAAGGAGGTCTTGTCCCTGGATGTCCCCTGCTTCTCCTGGAGCCATCGGGGAGCCGTGGCTGTGACTGTGTCAGCTTGCTCTCCCTGCTGGGTCCAGGTCCCGCGACCATGCAAGACCAGCCCCTCCCTTGCACCCCAACCCGTGGTCCCTGAGGATGTGGGATGAGGCGGGAGCATCTCCATGGCTTGGGAAGGAGCCCTCCCTAAGTGGTGCAGGTGCCGCTGCTTGTGCCCTGCCTCTTCTGCAGCACGTCTGGCTCCGGCAATCGAGGTCAACAACAACCACACTCTCCTTTTAAGCTGCCGGTGTTACAAAGCCTGCGTATTGTATCCTGCCTTGGGAGAGCTGGAGGAAGCAGTGTGAAACCCGTGTTTATAAAAGGATGTGAGTTATAAACTAACACTCTCTTTCTGATATCTGAAGATTTATCTCTCAGTAAAATTACTCAAGGGAAAGCTGCAAAAATTCAACCCCAGTGTTAATTAAGAACCCATAAACTCCATTTATCTGAATTTACATATGGAAGAGAAGGTGGTATGATAAAAGAGAGATGTAGCTATACATCCATCTCTGCAAATATAAACACAGTTTTCCCTGTGTTTATGCTAAACTGTCTACAAATGCATTGTAATACAGAAAAGGGGTGTTTGAACCCTCAAGCAGAGCTCTGTGCCAGGGCTGAGCACTTTGGCAAGCGCAGTGGCTGCAGCACAGAGTAACGGGGACCACTCTGCAGATGAGGGCAGGAGCTATGGTCATGGCATGGAAGGCAACTCCAAGGCAGGATTTTGAGTGGGAAGAGCTGTGGTCAAAGACGGGAGATGAGCAGTCGGGCAGGAGGATGTACAATTATTTTGAACAAGAAGGAAACCCTGCCTGAGCAACAAGGATGAGTACACAGGGTAATTACCAGGAATTTACAGAAGTATTAGTGCAATCACGGGATGGCCTTTGTTTGAGCAGAGAGAGGGTGGTGGAGAAGACAGAAATAAGCTCCAGGTTAAGCACTGAAGTGACAGAGAATTTAGTGGAGTTTTAATAGCCATGGAGAAAGGGTGAAAGGAAAAATATGAATTCAGTTTTGAGATATCAGTAGACCTTGCAGGAGAAGGGAGCAAGGAAAAGATGTGGGTCTGGCTGCTCACTCGCAGTTGTTGGTGCAGATGTGATAGTTATAACTGGGGAAAGAAGATACAGATAAGCAGATATAAAAGGAAAGTGGGATAGCATGTCCATCAAAGATAGCCCTGAAGGAGAAAGACAAAAGGAAAGAAAAAACAGGAAGAGAGTCTTAAATGAGCAAAGGATATACCTGGCTGTTGAAGGCAAGGGAGAGGTAGGGAAATATGAAAAAGCAACTCTTGTTCTTAAGAAAGAGGTGGAGGGACTGCTTCAATGCCCCAGGGAGGGAGAATCTGGTCAGAGGAAGAAAAGGAAATCAAAATACTGGAAGCAGAAGCCTTGAGGTTTTGAGAAGCCTGGAGAAGAGGGGGAGGAGGGAGAGCAAGCAGCCAGCAGAAAAGGAGGTGGAGCTGGGCAGGCAGCTAAAGGCTCCTAGGCTCCCAGAGGGAAGGAAAGAAACCCAAGGAAAAAACCTGGTTAGTGAGAGGCTGAGAGTAAGGGCAAGGTGGGGAGTGGGGAGACGAGCTACAGAATTGTAGCTGGAGTGGTGGATTGCACTGGAAACAGAGCAGGGGAGCAAGGTGGGTAACACGTCCTCACACAAAGCCTTTTCCCTTTGTGTCTGCATGTGCCCGTTTCTGTCATTTTGAATAAATTAAGTGGTTGATCTCATTATCCAGGTGATGGGTGGGTGCTGATGTATAGTGCTCAGGAACACATAGAGCATATAGGAAGAATCGGTTGATGCGTCAGTGGCCAAAATTTTAAAAAATCCCTAAGAGAACAAGCTGTGTGGTCCTAAACTCCTAAACAAAGCTTATCTTTTTTATTTCCTTTTTTTTTTTCTTTCTCTTTGTGATGAAAGAACAAGAACAGAAAGAAAATCCTCTGCATCCGATGAGAAAAAAATTATCTGATCTCAGGTCTTCGTAAAGGAGTGCCAGAGGAACAAAGCGGCAAATTTTTCCTCCTGCTGCTGCCGTGGGAGCCAAAGCCTCATTGTCTCCCATGGGAGAGCACAGGCCACACGCTGAGAAGCTGCGTTTTGCTCCTGCCAACACGAATTTGACCCCACCGCTCTCTGGTGACTCCCTAAGTGCTGAGCTGGTGAGTCCTCTGCCCACCATACTTTGTGCAAGGCACGAAGTCCCACCAGCGGGGACTGGTGTGTGCTGCCTGCCTGGGCTGTCCTCCTCTCTGGATGGAGTTAGGCAGGTTCACACCCACTGGCTGCCCGGTTCAGGCTGTGATTTTTAATGAAATTCTTCCATCTTTCACAAGCGGATGCTGTGGGGTGGTGTTCGGGGGTAGCTCTCCCTCCCTGCTGGCAGCCAAAGCTGGTCCACAGAAGAGCTGGTGGGACAGAAAACAAATGAGAAGAAAGAAAAGGACTTTGTGGCCTGAGCCTGGCATAATGTTTGAAGAATAGAGAAATAGGTAACATTTGTTTTAGATGGGCTGATCTTTTTTAAGGCAACATAATTATTTGGGGTGATTGAACATAAGCGGCCACCCTACACAGGACTCCCTCAGAGTTTTCGTGCCGAGTCCAGTGGAGGCTGGGAGGTGTCTGGAGCGGTACAGTTAGCAACGCACGGGGGAGATGAAACGGCATCTAGCTGCAGCTTGGTTGGTGAGGCTTGGTGTCTGCCTCCAAGCAGCTCTTATCAGCCAGTGTCACAGATTCATTTGCTGAGCTTATGATGCTTTGGGACAGAAAAAATATATATATGCCGGTGTCTAAAGGTAGTGCTCAGAAAAGAAGAAATTAAAGGAGATCCCAGATCTTGCTCTGTGCCCTGCCTCCCTCACTGCTCTGAAGCTGTGGAGCCCCTTGCACGGGCGGTGGGCAGTCTGCCCGCTGGGGAAGCAGGAGTCACTCCTCCGTAGGGCTGTCTGCTCCCAGTGGTAAAGAATTGCAGGGTCCCACTCGCCGAAGGCCTGCTGCAGCCCTGCTTGCTGAAGAGCCCCTCCAGGCTGTGCCAGGGACCTCACACCGTCCCGGCAAGGGATCCCATCCACATTCCCCAGCACAGCTGTTGCTCTTCAAGCATGGTGCATTCCATGGGTTGCTTTGGGCAGGTTTATGTAGATCTACCAAGCATCTCACCACATGTGTGGCACTGGCTCTTGCTGTTCCTCTCCAGCCCTGGTAAGGTGCATGTTCTTGGTGCCAAAGCTTTCCCATCATTCGCCTACTCTGCCGCAAGGCTTCTCCTTATCCCAGCTGCAAACTCTGCACCCAGGGCTAAGGATGAGGAGCGACAAGCTCTTGGCCAATTGTCCTATTTGGTGGTATGAAGGTTTGAGCTCCCTGGCTCTCGGCAGCATCCCTGCTTAGCAGAGCTCAGTGCCACCTCTCCCACTGTGACCACTGCCCCGGCCGGCGCTGAGCCTGCCCACGGCGGGACTCAGCTGGGGCCGGCCAAGAGCTCTGTGCGTTCTTACTGGTGAAGTGAGGTCTGTTTAATACTTGTCTGGACTCAATGTGTAAATATTATGAGGAATCTGTAAAAAAAAAAATCTCCCAAAAGCCACTTTACACAGATGTTACCACAAATAGATTATTGTCCATTTATGGCCGAGGGAGAGACTTTGTAATTTATAGTGTATTTTATATCTCCATAATTTCCTCTGGCACTGGGAGTAGCCAGCACAAATCTATTAATAACAAAGAGGACAGAGTTAGGATCTCTGTAACAGGAGAAAGAAGGATGGTGGAAGGGCGATTTAAGATTACTCAGAGCAGTTTTATCTGTTTGCTCAGACTGTCTTCTTATGAAAAAAATATTGCTCTGTAAACAGGTGATAAATTATCATTTATAATGAGACAATTTAAACAAGTGATATGAATTACTTCTTCGTAAAAGTACAAATAACATTTACTGCTGTTTTGACAACAATCTTATTAATGGTCAGGGTCCCATTTAATTAGCCTTTGGATATGCTGCTTTAGACTTTCCTTTACCTGCTCCACAGGCTGCGCGACCTCCTCCCAACGGCTTTATCTTGAGGGGTGGTTTTTGTACAACTGAAACTCCAAAGTGCTGTTAACATTTAAAAGAATCGCAGCAGAAGAAAGCCCAGAGATTTTCTGATAACCTTAAAAGCAACGGGGAATGTAGGCTCACTCCAGACACCAAACCCAAAGTGGTGCTAGATCCAAGGGGAGCTCTTGGCTCAATGTTTGCTCATCAATTTGCATGGTAAATCCAGGCTGTTAACCCTATGTAAAGTGTACGTTAACAAACATGAACATAGAGCCATAAACTTGGGCCACTTTGTCCCTCAAAAATTGCAGCACTCACAGAGGAGCATCAGAGATGGCTTTAGTTGTGGGTTTGGAGGGCTCAGGATGTGGGGGACCAGCCAGGATGGACCTGACACAGCAGAAGGCCCTGGGCTCTGATGAGTCTCAACCGCTCGGGGGAGTTATGAAAGCAGCAACCGTTTGGGTTTGTTCTTTATACATACTAAAGTCCCATTATATGAACATCCCTGGCCCAGGAACGCGCACGCAACTAAAAATAACTTGAAATGAATGTAAGCCAAAGTCAGCCCACCTGGCGGCTGCAAACGCAGTTATCTCCCATTCCTTCCTTCCTTCCTTCCTTCCTTCCTTCCTTCCTTCCTTCCTTCCTTCCTTCCTTCCTTCCTTCCTTCCTTCCTTCCTTCCTTCCTTCCTTCCTTCCTTCCTTCCTTCCTTCCGCCTGCCTTCCCCCGGCTCAGTTCAACCAGAGCACAGGTGTCTTCCTGCACACCAGCGGTGGAAAGATGAAGCAACCGCTCTTCTCTTAAACCAGTGGGGGTTTGATCACTTGTGCTGATTTACTTATGAATCGGAGCAGGGCAACACTAATGCCCAGCAGATGCTTCCCTTCTAAACCACAGCAGTCCCAGAAGGATCCGGTGAGATGGGGCACAGGAGATGGCTGCCCCACCTGAACCGCAAAGGAGCAGATCCTCACAGCGACTGTAAACAGACCTGGCAGGGGGGGAGGCAGCACTACACTGGCCAAAGCCAAATAAAAGCATGAGTAATGTCAGCACAGGTAGTAGTCCCATCCCATCCTGGGGTCTCTACCTTTCCTTCAGCTTCTCTTGGACTCTCAACAGTTATCATCTGAGGTCTTCTTTCCATCACAGCTGACGGGAGATAAGCAGACGTAGACACTTGAATGGTTTTATTTAGCTAGACCTTTTTATGTAAAACAGATCTGCTTCATGTTCCTTTGAAAGAACGTCTTCAAAGACAGCAATTTCTTTTGGCACAACCGCGTTCATCCAAATCTAACTTGAAGGCAAGACAGGGCAGAGCTGCTCAGCCAAGTCCTGCCCTTGGAAGCAGTCACCAGCTGTGGACATTTTCCAGAGGTGGGACTGGGTGCAAGGGAGCACCGAGCTGTTTCTCAGCTTTTCCAGCAATTCCTATGTGGACATGAACACATCACCTAAACTTTCACTCTCTGAATTTCCATATATGAAACAAGAGTAAAGATGATCATTTTTCTAAATAGCTTTTGGATCTACAGAGGAAAGACACCACATATAGGACTTCTGACTATGTAATCAGGACCAATAGGTAGCCTCCAGGCCAGCTCCTGCCTTCATCTTCAAAGCGTTCATTTTAGCAGTTCTCCAAGGAAAAGCTACTGCCCTTGCATGTGAGCCAGTGCCCGGACCTGTGCGCAGCGTGGGCTATGTGGGGGGGTCCCAAACGGAGGTGTCCCCCCACTGCTCTGTAAGGCAGCTCACCCTGAAACACTTTCTATTTGGATGGAAAATGGAGCTGCGCAGTAGTAGCCCCATGTTTCAACACACGTTTTATTTTTATCTTTGCATGTGGAATGTGTTCACACACTGAATGGTAATTTGAAATGTCAGGTTTAACCCTGAATGAAAGACACCAAATATGTTGTCAAGAAAGCAAAATCCATGGCTGTTTTTATGCTGTTTGTTTCCTTTCAAGAAGCTTTGAGAAAAGGCAACAGCAGTGTGTCAGCAGCAGCCCCAGGCGCTGGTGCAGGGAGGAGGGTGGGAGTGCACTTGCCCTGGTGTCCCCTCTCCATGTCCCCAACAACTCGACTACTGTTGACCTTCCCAAAATCTCATTTCTCAGCCTGTCTCTCTGTACAGTAGGACTGCACTTACATGGGGTGGGCAGAGGTGGCCTCTTCTGCTTGTCCAGCCCAGTCCAGAGATGGGCACCTCACTGATCGACATGGGTTTGACCCTCAGGGACTGCCACCACATTTCCTGGGCAAATGAACTTGTCCCCAGCCACTGAAAGGAGTAGGACCCCCTTCTCTGGGCTCCTTTTTAACCAGAAGGAACGTGGGAGAAGGAGCTCAGGAGGACTGAAGTGAGACACCTCCGGGGCAGGTGACGTTTGGGAGCCACCTCATGCCAAGCATTTCCATACATCCCTCTCTGCTTGGCTTGTGCTTGGCAGGCAGGCTGCTTGCGCTGCCCGTTTGAAGCATCTCGGATCAGGAAGGGTTTGCATTGCCCCTTGAGGTGAGGACCCTCGTCCTGACCTGCCCAGCACAACAGTGTTTCTGTTGCAGTGTGACTGCGGCCCTTCCAGCTGGAAGATGGAGATGGCTTGGTTACCTACTGCCTCCCCACAGAGCCCTAAAATCACTCATTAGATCTCAGAAATTGTGCCAGGGTGAAGAACCACTCAGAGCTGGTCAGAAACATAATGGGCAGTGGGAGAAAGGTGCCAGATGAGTCAAGGCAGCGGAGGAGAGGGGTGGTGTTGTTCAGGGGGAGCTGCAGAGAAAATAAAAAGTTGGGCCAGCCACAGGGAAAGAAATCCTCTCTGCTGTGCAGCTGATGGATAGAACAAACCAGAGAGGCCAAAAGAGGGAAACTCTGAAACTGAAAGCTGTCATTGCTTACAGTTCTTCAGCTGATCTTCCAAACAAGTTCATGCCCAGCACACTTTTTTCAAACAGATATCCAGCCCTCTTGTGAATCCAGATGAATTATGCCTGTGCTCTCATTACTCCCTATGTTCATGCTACCATAAAATATACAATTGATTTCATACAGCATGAGGTGCTCTTTTAAAGTTCATGGCTGCCTACTACATAGAGAGACTCTTGCTTTAGTATTTTTTCTGTTGCTTTTCTCCTGAGTGTGATTAGATTTGTCAAACACAGCAGTTACCACCACCACTCTTGCCGTGTCTTTTGAAAGCTTATATTGCTCTCAACTTGCTTTGATTTGATTCTTGATAGCTCAAGAATTCCTCATGACTATACAAAAGAAATTATTAGTATTTCAGTTAGGGGTTCATTAACAAAGTTTATTAACTCTAGAGGAGGCTAGTCACTGTGCAAAGTTCAAATCTTCCATCCACACCAGAGCTTTCCCCACCTTCCCTTTATTATTACTTTTATAAACTGCTCCTCATTTTATTAATATACAAATTTTCTTACTGAGCACAGATTAGAACAAAGGGTTCAATAATATTTAATGGCATTTTTTTTTGCTTTTGTCTCCACTGAGGCTTTCAGCTGGGGTCTGAACACTGCCACAGTTAACACGGATGACTACGGTAAATCCTGAAGCCTGAATAGGCAAAGAATAAATTGCAGAATACACAGAAAAGGAGATGTTTTCAAATCTTCTGGGCTTGCCATTCATCCTAGAGTTGTTAGGAGCCAGCAGAAGCAAATGCAGTAGTTGCTGTCTTTGGGCACTCGAGGAGAATGGTGATGTTTTCAGAGGACTGGAAAAGATATATACACACATTTGAATATATTCTGAAAGCTCTCAGGGAGTTTTCCAGTCTTCCAAGCTTCAGTTCTCAGAAAAACACTGGGAAAAATAAGAACCTGGGAAAAAAAGAAAAAGATAAGCAATAGCCAGCACTTATCTGTCAAGAACATGTAATGTCAGATGCATTTAATCTATTTCTGAAAAACAGCAAGTGACCTTATTGATAAGAGAAAAGCAGTTGACTTCACATTTCTCGTAGCGATTATCCACAGATCCATTCAAACTGAACAGGCACCACATCTCATGGCCCTAGTCTTTTCTAGCCTAATCATCATCAAGCAAGAGCACGCCCTGCCTCCACCCTGTCAGGCCACGACCATGTGTAATGTGTAGTTTGGTCATTGCCATGAGCCCTCAGACCCCCTCACACATCTCGATGGAGCTCTTTTTATGACTGAAGCCTTCTTTGATCTACCCTTAGATCTTTAACTTAGATGTTAGTTTGACTTACCCCTTTCATTCATTCTCCCCCCTTTGGCACCATTCTCCCTGAAAAACGAGAGGCATTTTTATTTAATCTTTTATATTCAGACCCCTGGAGCTGCTGAGCCTCCAGCCTGCCCTAAGCCCTGGTGCATATGGACGCAGTCTGTTTTTTGAAGTTCCCTTTGAAGTCCAGACGTGGTGACCGCACCCAGAGCAGGAGGATGTATGGGAATCCTCTGGGATGTACGGTTTTACAAACCTGTTTGCTATAGGTAAACCTCCAACACTGTCAAGAGTTTAAGCTTGGGATTCAAACCCAGTATGTAGCAGAAAGCTCTGGAGAAGAAAGTCTGCAGAAATCTCTCCTAATTAAAATTTTCTGTGTCTTAACAGAGCCCTGGGCTTTGCATTTCCAGCCCAGTCCATATCAGCACCAAAGATGACATCTATATTAGTGAAGTAAACAGGGTCTGGGTACAGGCTTGAGCGCTTGCCTGCAACCACCCTGGCTGTTTAACTGCTGGCACACCGCCTGGCATGGTTTTGACCCATGTCAATTAGCAGTCTGCAGACACTTCCCCAGGCTCAGTCTGAAACCGTTCCCTGTAGGAAGCATGGGTGGGAATGAAGGAGCTTAGCCCAATGGGTATGAACTGTGCCACACCATCTGTCCTTAAGGCAAAAGAACAAGTCCTGTCCCGGTTTTATTTACCAGTATTACCAAAGAGATGCCTTTTAGGATCTTACAAGGATTTGCCCATTGGCCAAATGGTAACTGGATGAGAGGTCTTTGAGTTTAACTCTGGCACAGTACAACCCCCACTCCAGATTTCCTGGCCCCAAATGGCCACTAGTGAAGCTCATCACCAGAATTCCACCTCTCAGAGGTGCTCACAGAGCCAAAAACATTGTCTCAAGGAACCAAGCTAAAGCTTAAGGACAAGTAACTCCCTACAACATTAAAACATGGGGAATGCAGGCAAAATAGATCCTAAGGGGGAGCATGTTCCCCATGCCCCTTGCCAATGTCAACTAAAACAGCTGCTTGGGTCCAGCAGGGTGGTATCCCTCTGCAGGGTCACTGTAGAGCTCTCCAATTGCTCAGATCTCTTGGAGAACAGACAGAAAGCTAAAGACAGTCTGGTCCCTGGACTTCACAGGGGCAAATCTGAATGTGACTCTGGTCAGGACTTGTCTTCCCTCATCTGTCAGGGACAGACATACTCTACAGCGCACCTGGGATCCAGTTCAAGTATGGGTCTGCCTGTCTGTTGCTGGCATGTGTTATTCGACTCTGCAAATAATACTGCACTATTCCGATTTCTCAGGAATACATCCCCTCCGTATATCAGGATCTGCTCTTCTGTAGTGGCAATTGATTGGCACGCCATGCCAGTCTTCACATTTCTCCCTGTCATGATGTATTCTTCCTTCTCTGTTGGGGTGGGGACCATTACTCATAAGACCTATAGGCCCAGAGCCTTTGGTGGCCCTAGAAAAGGGCTAGCCTACAAATTTCAGTGTTTTAGCCCCCAGAGCAGTGAGGAAGGTCTCGTGATGCTGCCATGTCCAAGTGTTGACCAGCCTTCTGATACTCTGGATGAAGAAGCTGAGGATGCTCAGTTTCCTCTATTGTGCAGAGAAGACATTTATTTTGGGGTTGTGCATGACACATCAGATTTTCCTCCCAGTGCTGTAATGACCAGATACTGAATACACAGCCAATTACCTCAGCCTGTTCTGCCCAGTTTCAGAAACAGCCATATCCAGTTTTCCAAGATATTCAAATCTCATCTGTTTCCTTGGACT
This sequence comes from Chroicocephalus ridibundus, assembly GCF_963924245.1. Taxonomy (NCBI): domain Eukaryota; kingdom Metazoa; phylum Chordata; class Aves; order Charadriiformes; family Laridae; genus Chroicocephalus; species Chroicocephalus ridibundus. The sequence goes on from NC_086284.1 coordinate 205,107,707, forward strand.
TCTACAGAAAATTAACCTGGGCCTTCCAATGAATGCTTTTTGGATACTTTTTCCAGGACACCTGTGAATTATCTCACCTTCAACTGCCAATACTCTGAAAGGTAAAGGCAGCTGTAATTGTGGTCAGCACAATCTTATGCATGCAGCTCTGATCCCAGGATGTAAAGATGCTGTTGGTGAGGGACCATCTTCTCTGGGGAGAGAACCTATAACCAGTATTTCATAGCAGAAACACCTATTTTTTGATTCACCTGGATCAGGAGACAAGTTTTGCCTGGTAGTTTGAATAGGTCTAGTTCACCTTGGTAGGAATTGATTCTGCTCATCTGAAGTGAACTGCCTGGACTGAAGGACACAAGGTTGCCCATTAGTTTGACTAAAGCCAAACCTGTCCACTTGGAGCTCCTTTCAGGCCTTCACAGAGCCCTGTGTCCTTTCAGAGCCTTGAGAAATTACTTTTCCTTGAGCAAGAGTGTGCTGAGATCCCTGTTCACTTGAAGCAATCTGAAACAAACCACCATGCATGTGTGAATACCTGGGGCATTGTCTGTGGTCACCAAGAAAAGAGTAAGAGTTGACAAGTGGGTGATCTTCTTCAGGACATGTTGATCCATGTATAAATCCACTTTCTTTTCTCCTTTTCCTCTTCACAGCAGGCTAGTGTGTGTCTCCGTGAACTTAGTCTAAACCAGCCTGTGGGCTTACGAATGCATCCTAGCCTTTATCTGGGCTTGGATTGGAGTACCCCAGTAGATACTGCTCAAACTGATAAATTTCCCAGTCTTGAGTGCTTACAAGGCACATCCATCCAGAGACTGGATATGCATATGTACATAGTTCTTAGAAAAACACCAATGAGGTAGAGAAACGACCTACCAGTGACTTTGGCGAGGCTTTGGTATTGCTCCAGAAAACTCTCTCATGATCAAGCTGAGAAAATGTAGACTAAATAAGAAGTAAATCTGCTGGAAAACTGTGCTCAAAGGGTAGTTATTAGGGGTCTGTGGTCAGACTTGAAGGCCTTATTAAATAGCTTCCCTGTGGACCAGTCCCAGGCCAAGCAGAAGTCCATGTCCTGACACAGGAACAGACAACACTCTCACTGGTGTTGTGGATGATCAAAGCTGGGGGAGGAGAGAAATACAAACCCTTTGAAAAGCAGGATTAGAATTGAAAAGTTCCAGACCAACTACAGCAAGAACCTAAAATAAATAGCCAATAACCCCTTTAGGATAGGGCAAAGTATGATATACATGTAGTAATAGGCAACTACACAAATACCAATTGGATAACTGCCTAAGCAGCAGCTCTGCAGAGACGGAGCCGGTGATTAAAGATGAATATGAGTCATAGGCTTGGTGCTGCTGTGAAAGAAGGCAGATGCTGCACTCAGATATAGAGAGAGGAGTCATAAGTAAGATGCAGTCAGTATTTCTTTCTCCACTTTATTCATCCCTTCAAGACTTCTGAAATTTTGTGCATTTTTGAGTACCACACTTCGCAACTCCAAATGGACAGTGCCTTGAGGAAGGTGGCGAGGAGTGTTTTGCCTGGAGGTAAAAAAGAAAACCGTCCTGGGAAGAAGAGAAAGAATTTGGTTTGGTTCATCTAGAGAAGACAGGGCTGAAGGAGGGGGAAAAAAAGTATGCTAATGCTCTTCAGCTTATGACAAAAGATTGCTACCCAGAGAAAAGGGACAAACTGTGTGCGTACCAAGTGTAGGGCAGCAAGTCATGCAGAAAGACATTAGGACAAACTCAAGGATAAGTAAGCTCTGGAACAGATGGCCTAGGAGACCTGCAGTATTTTAGAATTGATAAATTTAGATTATAAAATACCAGTAAAGACTGATTTAGATATAATCAGTCCTGTACTGGGGTTATGAGATGGGACAAGATGGCCTCTCTGCTTCCTGTCACTCCTGTCACAGAATATATGATTCTGTGATCCTGTAATTTTTTCTTAATTCAGTACCGTATCAATGTCATTGCATGCTCTACCTGATTTGTTAACCTATTTACCTTTTCTCCAGCATTTCTTCTCCTGGTATCGTCCCTCTCTTCCCTCTCCTGCTTTCTGATGGCCTTATCTCAGTGTCTTTGTTGTCCTTCTCTTCTTCTCCCTGAAAGACAACCTCATTCATATCATTAGTTTTTCTCACAACACCACCTCATAGACAGCAATTTTTTTCAGTTGCACATTCAAAGTAGGTGGTTTTGCCCTCAGATGTTTAAGCACATAAAGGTGAATCATTGTTTTTTGTTCCTTCTTCTTCTCCTTTACATTCTCAGAAGGGTGATGGGTTGTGCCCTCCCAGTGAGAGGCAGCTTTCTCTCACTCCCATGGGCCAAAATCTCTGCATTAAGGATTTAAACAAAAGTGTGGTCTGAAAGCTTAGAAAAAAAGGGAAGGGTAAGAAAAAAGCTATTACAAACCGAGAGTCTTACAGATGCCTATTTTCATCCTGTGTTAGACATTTAAACAAGATACTTAAGTGGCAAGCCTACTTGGCCCCATGCGCAGTCAACTGAGAGCGAGAGAGAGAAGCATTTCTGGTGGGTGATTCATCCTGACTAACACCCGAGTTGCCTGCTCACATTGCCAACAGCAGGACTCGAGGGAGACTCGGCTTCTGGCTGGGGGCCTCAGCCAGCTGGGCAGGGGGCAGGAGGGACTCCGGTGCTGCCAAAGGCACTGTCGTGAGCAGGAACCAACGAACCTGCTTAACTAAAGGAAGGGGACAGCAAATTGGTAAGGAGAGTGGTAATTGCAGTAAGCAATATTGTCGTGGGATGGTGGGAAAATGTTTGCAGCAACTGAATTTCTTCAGCGCTACACAGGACTGTAATATGCTCCAGGGACCCCTTTTTGAGAACTCTGTTTTAGTTGTCCTTAATTAATTGGGTTGATGTTTAGTTTTTGCAGGTTTTATCCTGTTAAAAAATTCATTTTAGCTGAGGAAAAGAAAAACTTTGTGAAGCTGTGGGCAAATCCTGCCTTTTTGCTGACCTGGAAGTGACAGAAAATAAAAGCCTAGCCAAGCTGTGCTGGAGAGTGGTGCTTTGACTCATCTCTTCTTCCTGTAAGTCCTTATCTCCTCTCCTTGGTTTGAATCTTAGCTGTAACTTCTAGCTCCAGGTGATCCGGGTTGGTTGGAGTGCTCCTTCCTGCCTGGCTCAGGGGGCTGGACAATTTCCATTTCCTACTAGATACCCACGGGATTCAAAGCAGGAGTCCTATTGACTCAGCTCCCAACTTCATGTCAGGCTTGTTGTTTGATCCCCTCAAGAAAGTGGGGGTTCATTTATCTGAGAAAAGGGCTCCATGTCCTGTCTCAACTGGGAGAGCCCTCCAATCATCACCCGGGAGCAAAGAAATAATTTTTCAGCTCTCTGAGCCATGTTTCCAGGACCTCTCCATTGCCCCCTTCTTTTCTGTTTCATAAACCTTATCTTCACTCACAAGCCCTTCCTCAAGACCAGTGCTTCTTATCATATCCTGTCTGGCCTGGAAGATGTCCACCATCCATCACCCACCATCCACCATCCACCATCCAGTTGTCACATCTTCCAGCAGACACTTTTGAGTACCAGCCCATGGCTGAGGGGAGCTCCCCACTCTGGAAGCCATCCTTTGGTAACAGCCACGTTAGGTGTGCAGGACTGCTTGTCCTTGTACTCCTCCATTAGTCAGTACTTGCCTGTTTTCTGCGGTGCTATATTTAAATGATGAACGGCTTGGAGCACACCCTGTCCTTTCCTTTTGTGATTGCACAGTGCCTCATATAGTGGGGTATTGCTTCATGACTTGTGCTGTTAGGCATGGACGCAAAGCAAATAAATAATATTAATGCTAATCAGAGCCTTTCCTTACTTCCTGCTTTTGTGCTTCTTTTCTTCGTTCCTTTTATCTTCGCTGTTATAGCTACGCTTATTTCATTTAAATAAAAGAAGCACTCAAATACAGCTTGTTTTTTATCTTCCTAGAGAATGTTCAGTTCTTAGTCCAAAGTTAAAAGTACTGAATACCGAATCAAGCAAGATGGAGGTTGTTTTTAATCAAATAATTTATCTTGGTGGGCACTGCTGCTGTTTGGGAAAATAATCCACTTCTGTCTCAGCAGAAGCCTGTACATACTATTGGAGATGATCCTTAATTCATTTGATTTTCTGTTTAGTTTGATCAGTAACTCAAAGAACAGCTGTTTTGTATTAAAAAAATAAAGTCGCTTACACCTTTATTTTTGATCACTTTAAGAACTGCTACTGAATAATTAACTTTGTTCCTAGAAGATATCCTTGCTTCCCCTGCATCACTAAGCATGGCATGCAAAACATAGGACTTCTACAGCTGCAGATGGGTAAATTGCCTTTTTTTAATTTTTACTGCAAAGAGCAAATTTGTCCCCAAACATTGTTTTAGTTATTCCCAAACTATTTGTATATCTCAGAAAAATGCGCCAAGTAGTTTTGACTAGACGCTGGATCCTGAAGACTATCAGCGAGAAGATATCCACAATTTACGCAACACTCCATGGTCAGTGATACCCGGGCAGTAGAAGACTCACATGTAATCCCCATTTCTGTGTGTGGGACCTGGACCCTGCTTCCCCAGAGAGCGCTCTGAGCAGCAGCCTGAGGGGTGTTCATGGAAAAGGGCTGACCACAAAGTTCTCCTGAAGTCCTTCTCAGGATGGGATACTGCAACATCCTCTACTAATTTTGCTGTTGTTCTGCTTAAGGGATAGAAAAGACAGACCCAGACGCTATAGCAAAGACTGTTACTAAAAGCCTGTACTTAGGTAAGCAAGAGAAAAGACATAATGTTTAAGGTACAAAATACCGGATTGTCATTAAACCATAGGAAATTTCAGCTTGTAGTGTGCTTGGGCAGCAGCCTGACAGAAAAGAAGACAAAGGATGGGACTGGATTTTTAGTATGAGCAACTTGGTCTCCATTGGTATGTTCGCTGCATCACAGAGAATTAATGGCTCTGTAAACGAGCCACTGAAGTGATATGAGTTATCTACGTATTCCATTTATTTTATAATAGCTGTTAATCTTACACGGCCTGATTTGATAAAACAGATCATCAGATCTTGATTTTTGTGTGCTTAATTTAAACTGTAATTAACTGTGCATTATACATGTAAATTGCAATGCAGAAGTCTCTAAAAGTAAATGAGGATGGGGCTACAGTCCAAAAACAAGTGTACAAAGCTACTGCTGAATTCCTGCTGGAGTGTGAAAATGGGACCAGTTGGTGTTGAAGAAAGAGAATAGCTACTCTATTACAAGCCAGCCCATGCCGGTGGGTTCCTAAATACATGGTGAGGAGGAAAGGGAGGCTGTAACCTAATGGGCCACATCCATCAGAGCCTCTTGCCCAGCGTGTCCCTTCTGGGCAAGTCCTGCTGTGATAAAGTTTGGCCGCTTTCATGGCTCAAAGTGCAGAGAAGAGACCTAAGAAGCTGGAGGGGGGATGTAAATGTCAGTGTTTCCTCTTGGGGAGGCCACGGTGTTGCATGGACTCGTTGTCATGTTAGTGAAAAAACCAAATATTTGAAAGGTGAAGTGCAAATACACACTGAACTCAGACTGACAAAATTTGGCACGTTGACCCTTGGTTCGGACCCGTGATTTAACTCTGAAGCTGAGTGGAACTGGGCATCTAAATAATGGTTTCTGTGTGCTGAAGTTGAGTGACAAACCAGATCTACAATGAAAACAGAAACCTTTAATTACCATGACTCCAATGCCTTAACACCAACTTACACTCTTGTTCCATGGTCACATTAAGCCAGCTGAAATCCTGGTGCAGATCAAGTCCTGCTCCCCTGGCTCCTGGACACATGCCACCTCTCCTCCTCTGATCCTTCCCTTTTGCCAGCACACACGCTCGTGTGGCCAGGCAATAAACTGGCTCTGGGAACTCATATGGCTTGAAACAAGCCCTCAGTCCTGCAAAAAGGATGGCCCCCAAACTCCCGCAGGACCCCGCAGGACTGGGGTGAGCCACCGACAGCAAAACCTGGGGTGAGGTGGCTGCAGTGGCTCTTGTCTCTCTCCTGTTAGGGATATTAAGTCCTCAGGGTCAAAAGTGGCCAGAAAGAGAAAAGTATCCCAAAACATTCTAAGGTTTATGGGAGGGATTTTAAAAAATCAGCTAGTCCAAACCTCTGTACTAAGGCAATTAAGTTGTCTTTGTTCTTCACCTGAGATACGCTTTTTTCTCCGCTGCTGTTAAAAACCTTCAGTGAAGGATGTACTTTTGGATTCAAGAAAAAACAAGAGAAAATTCCTCTCTTCTGTCTTCCTGCCACCATCTGTTCCTTTTTCCTTCCTTTTGTTTTACCTTTTTATACATATTTGTTGAGTTGTGGAGACATTTGAGCGATGTGTCCTCCAATAAATGCATATGATCTTCAATGTAGCTATAGAAACCCATACATTAATATGCCTAAGGAGGTGAAGGGACAAATACCTCAGCATGCACACACCTTTAGCAGGTATTTATTTTTGAAAATGGACATGTAAACAGCCATGTTGGAACTTGCAAAACTTCCTGGTGTAATTATTACTGACCTATGACTGTATCCCTGTATGATGAACGCTCTTTTAACATAGTTCAATGCAAATATTTGATGAGTTAAGAAAAAGCTCTCTTGTTCGTTGGAAATGGACTCTATTGGGTTACTAACAGATCTCAGTTCCTTGATATGTTTGAGGAATAATGTTTTTATGTTGCTAAAGCCCCTCTAAAGACTCTTCGGCTTAGATGGTTAGGGTAACCACACTTGTCTCCCCCTTGTTTTAAATGCAGTCCAAATCAGCACAGGACTGGCGATAAACAAGTATTTTACATCCTGTTTCTGTGAGGGGAGATCACGAAAGGTACTATCACAGTTGGTGATGTGTGTCAATTTCTTGGCACATTCAATGGAAAGCAAAAAACTGGTTGAACAGATTGTACCTGAAAATATTTTCTAGTAAGCACATGATGTATTTGGTTTGCATGGCAAGATTTTGGTAGCAGGGAGGCTACAGGGGTGGCTTCTGTGAGAAGATGCCAAGACCTCACTCAGTGTCTG